>NW_022630710.1:0-68444 GCF_010909765.2 Amblyraja radiata | reverse complement strand
TCCAGGGGCTCACATCCTCTGTGATGTTCGGTGGGTCGGGTGCAGATTCTGTCAATCTACAGGCCGCTGTGTAGAGCTGCGATTATGCTGCCTCTCACTAGCAGGAGGGAGGGAGGGAGAGAGAGAGAGGGAGGGAGGGGGAGAGAGGGAGGGAGGGAGGGGGAGAGAGGGAGGGGAAGAGAGGAGACAGGCACCGCTCTAAGATCACCCCTCATAATTTTGTTTATGTAATAGGAGCATAATTAAGCCATTCGGCCCAACTACCCCATTCAATCATGGCTGATCTATCTTTCTCTCTCAGCCCCATTCTCCTGCCTCCCCCCCCCCTAACCCCCAACACCCCTCATCCTCCTGCGCTCCATGGAATAGAGACCCAGCCTGCTCAACCTCTCCCTGTAGCTCAGCCCCTCGAGTCCCGGCAACATCCTCGTAAATCCCCTCTGCTCCCTTTCCAGCCTGGAATTCAGAAGTCAAACTCCGGTCCAACAGGTAGAACAAAGGGGAAGATACAGAGAGCAGAATATAGTTCTCATCATTGTAGCGCATCAGTTCCACAGACAAAGTCCAATGTCCGCAATGGGGTCGAGGTGAATCGGACAGCACCCTAGCTTATGGAAGGGCCTTTTTCAAACTGATGAAAGGACCCAACCCGAAGCGTCACCTATCCATGTTCTCCACAGATGCTGCCTGGCCCGCTGAGTTATGGTGCAGCAGCATCTATGGAGCGAAGGAAATAGGCAACGTTTCGGGCCGAAACCCTTCTGGAAATAGACAACGTTTCGGGCCGAAACCCGGAAGGGTTTCGACCCGAAACGTTGCCTATTTCCTTAGCTCCATAGATGCTGCTGCACCCGCTGAGTTACTCCAGCACTCTGTGAAACGTCACCTATCCATGTTCTCCACAGATGCTGCCTGACCCGCTGAGTTACTCCAGCACTCTGTGAAACGTCACCTATCCATGTTCTCCACAGATGCTGCCTGACCCGCTGAGTTACTCCAGCACTCTGTGAAACGTCACCTATCCATGTTCTCCACAGATGCTGCCTGACCCGCTGAGTTACTCCAGCACTCTGTGTCTTTCTCGGCGTTAACCGGTCCCTGAGCCGGGAGCCAGAGATACGTGTATCCCAAATGGTGGCAGATGGTGTCTCTGGGGAAGGGGGCAAGATCAGACATGTCTCCCCCTCACTATCTCCCCTTTATCGGGATGCATCACAGCACGGTTTGGGAACGGCTCGGTCCAAGACCCACAAGAGATCGCAGAGAATTGTGGACGCAGCCCAGACCATCACACACACAAACCAACCTCCCTTCCATTGACTCCATCTACACCTCACGCTGCCTTGGCAAGGCCAGCAGCATCATCAAGGACCAGTCTCACCCCGGCCACTCCCTCTTCTCCCCTCTCCCATCGGGCAAGAGGTACAGAAGTGTGAAAACGAACGCACACCTCCAGATTCAGGGACAGTTTCTTCCCGGCTGTTATCAGGCAACTGAACCATCCCACCACAACCAGAGAGCGGTCCTGAACTACTATCTACCTCATTGGTCACCCTCGGACTATCCTTGATCAGACTTTGCTGGCTTTACCTTGCACTAAACGTTATTCCCTTATCATGTACAGATGCACAGAGACAAGATGTATTGTCTCTTGCCCAGAGTAGGGGAAGCGAGGACCAGAGGACATAGGTTTAAGGTGAAGGGGAAAAGATTTAATAGGAATCCAAGGGGTAACATTTTCACACAAAGGGTGGTGGGTGAATGGAACGAGCTGCCGAAGGAGGTAGATTCCCCACCGACCAGCGATCCCCACACACACTAGACACAATTTACAATTATACCAAGCCAATTAATCTACAAACCCGCACGTCTGTGGAGTGTGGGAGGAAACCGGAGCACCCGGAGAAAACCCACGCAGGTCACGGGGAGAACGTGCAAACTCCATACAGACAGCCCCCGTAGTCAGGATGGAACCCGGGTCTCTGGCGCTGTGAGGCAACAGCTCTACCCGCTGCACCAGAGTGCCGACCCATCATTGTGTTTCCGGAAGTGGTGGCGCTGCCTTGCAGTCCGTTTGTCTTTTCTGTTTTTTGTTTTCTCTTGTCCCGCTTTTAGTTTATTTCGGTTTATTTATTTGTGTATGTGTGTGGGGGGGGGGGGGGGGGGTGGGTGTAACATGTTTTATGACTCTTCCTTCGGGGGGGGGGATGAGACCTTTCCTGCCGTATCCCCCGTCTCCGTGTCCGTCTGCGCTGAGGCCTATCGCGGAACTGGCGGCCTCCAACTGCGACCGACCTCGAGGCTGCGGAGGCAGAGCCAGGACTTACCAACGCGAGGCTGGCCGACTTCGGGGCTGTGGTTGCGGTGCGACCCAACTTCCGACCCGACTTTGGAGCCTCGGAGGCTCGGCCGCGGGCCAGTGGACGGCATCATCGAGAGCTCGAGTTCTGTTTTCCCGGAGCTCCCGCAACTACAGCTGCGTCCGCTGGACTGGAGGGCGGCAGCTTCGGCAGCTTCGACCGCCCCGGGCCGCGGAGTTTGAACCGGCCCGTTTGCGGAGCACGGATTCAGCCGCGGGACTGACTTACCATCACCCGTCGGGGTCACAACATCGGAGGCTTGGATTGCCTCAGCGCAGAGGGAGAGCAAGGAGGGAAGAGACAAAGACTTTGGGACTTTAAACTGTGTTGAGTATTTGTTATTTATTCTATGTTATGACTGCAGGCTAAATCATTTAGTTGCACTGAAAAGTGCAATGACAATAAATTGAATCAAATCAAATCAAAAATCAATTCTGCATCACCATAGCGTCACGGCTCAGTTCAGCAACTCGAACGCCCAGGAATGATGGAGTGGCCAGAGAGTAGTGGACACTGCCCGGTCCATCACAGTACTGACCTCCCCCCCACCATCGAAGGTCCATCACAGTACTGACCTCCCCACCATCGAAGGGATCTACAGGAGTCGCTGGCTCAAAAAGGCAGCCAGCATCATCAGAGACCCACACCACCCTGGCCACGCTCTCATCTCACTCATGAATATATATATAGTTCCACCAGGGGGCGCTGACAGCGATGGCAGCCTCGCCAACGGTCTGTCCGTCTTTTCGTCTCTGGTGTGTTTTATGTGGGGGGGGGGGGGGGGGGGGGAAACTTTTCTTCAATCTCTTACCCTGCCGGAGATGCGATCGTATCTCCGGTCGCTCTGCGGCCTAACATCGTGGAGCTGGAGGCCTCGCTCCGGACTGACTTTCAGCCCCACCGCGGGGCCGTGGACTTACCATCAGAGCCTGCGATCCCTTGCCTGGGATCGACGCTCCAACCTGTGGATTTCACCATCGAGGAGCTGGCAGTCTCGGGTAGAGACCGATGTGGGGAAGCTCCGAGCCGCAGGAGGTTCGACCAGGCCCGACCTGGTGTCCGATCGCCCAGCGCGGGCGAGCTGAGATCCCCCCGACACGGGAACTTGATCACCCCGACGCGGAGGGCCCGACCTCCGGCTACGGGAGCCAAGATCGTCCCGTCACAGAACGCTCGAGGCCCCCGACCACGGGAGGACAAAGAGGGGAAGAGATTGAACTTTTTTTGGCCTTCCATCACAGTGGGGAATGTGGAGGAGTCACTGTGGTGGATGTTTATGTTAAATGTGTTTTGTGTGTCTTGTTGCTTTTTAATTGTATCACTGGAGGGCAAATCAAATTCCTCGTGTGTTGCAAAACATACTTGGCTAATAAAATATGATTATAGTTATGAAGAAGGCAGACACAAAAAGCTGGAGTAACTCAGCGGGACAGGCAGCATCTGTGGAGAGAAGAAATGGGTGATGTTATGGGTCAAGACCCTTCTTCACACTGAAGAGATCTCTCCAGAGATGCTGCCTGTCCTGCTGAGTTACTCCATCTTTTTATGTGTATCTTCGGTTTAAACCAGCATCTGCAGTTCCTTCCGACACATAGATCAGTCTGAAGAAGGGTCTCGACCTGAAACGTCGCCCATTCCTTCTCTCCAGTGATGCTGCCTGTCCCGCTGAGTTACTCCAGCATTTTGTGTCTATCTTCATTTACATACATACATGTATATGTATATATAGTTCGTAAGCTATAGGAGCAGAAAGCGGAGCAGCCGGAGAAAGCTATATTGTCGTGTATGAACTATGAGGCAGCGAAAAATGATGAAAAATCTATTCTGGTCAGGACTTGTCAAACGTGACATTGTGTTTGATTTGAGCTGGTGGAACATGAAGTGCGTGTGTGTGTGTGTGTGTGTGTGTGTGTGTGTGGGTGTGTGTGTGTGTGGGTGTGTGTGTGGTGGTGGGTGTGTGTGTGTGTGTGTATGTGTGTGTGACTGTGTTTGTGTGAATATGTGTGTGGGTATGTGTGTGTGCATTTGTGTGTGTGTGTATGTATGTGTGTGGTGTGTGTGTGTGTGTGTGTGTGTGTGTGTGTGTGTGTGTGTGGGGGTGGTGTGTGTGGTGTGTGTGTGTGCGTGAATGTGTGTGTGTGTGGTGTGGTGTGGTGTGGGTGTGTGGTGTGTGTGTGTGTGTGTGTGTGTGTGTGTGTGTGTGTGTGCAGTGAGTGACGTCGGTGGGAGTGTGGTGAGTGTTGTGTGAGGTGTGTGTGTGAGTGTGTGTGAGTGGGTGTGTGTGTGTGTGCGTGTGTGTGTGGTGTGTGTGTGTGTGCGAGCGTGTGTGTGATGTGTGTGAGTGGTGTGTGTGTGTGTGTGTGTGTATGTGTGTGTGTGTGTGTGTGTGTGTGTGTGTGTATGTGTGTGTGTGTGTGTGTGTGTGCGCGCGTGTGTGTGTGTGTGTGTGTGTGTGTGTGTGTGTGTGTGTGTGCGTGCGTGCGTGCGTGCGTGTGTGTGTGTGTGTGTGTGTGCGCGTGCCTGTGTGTGTGTGTGTGTAGCTGCTTCTCTCTCCCCCTCACACTCTGCCCCGTGGAGTAACCTCGGCTGACCAGAGGGCGTAGGGTTTACGAGGCGTGCGTGCGTGCGTGTGGCAGCAACAAGCGGTGCATTGTAGCGGTGGCAATCCACGCAGAACACAGCTCCTCATTGTGTCCACAACAGTGCGGGCTGTACGGGAACAGTGTTGGATGAGGAGCGCGGTGGGGCGGGAAGTGACCGGCCTCCCGTAGTCCCACAACAACGCTGACCCACGCACGGCCTCCCGTAGTCCCACAACAACGCTGACCCACGCACGCACGCACGCCCGCATATGCCCCTCGCCCCCACACCCACTGTGTCTCACTGACCGCCCGCCCGCCCCTCCTGTCTTCCCAACTAAACTCCCACTTAACCAGAGGCCGCAAGTAGTCATTGCGTTACAGAGCTGTACGGTGCCGAAACTGGCCCTTCGGCCCATCTTGTCCAGGTCAGCATGCTGGCCTCATGAGTGAGATCAGGAGCAGAATTAGGCCATTCGGCCCATCAAGTCCACTCCGCCATTCGATCATGGCCAATCTATCTCTCCCTCCTACCCCCATTCCCCTGCCTTCTCCCCATAACCCGTAGAGCATCACGGTGGTGCAGCGGGTAGAGCTGCTGCCTCACAGCGCCAGAGACCCGGGTTCCATCCCGACTACGGGCGCTGTCTGTACGGAGTTTGCACGTTCTCCCCGTGACCTGCGTGGGTTTTCTCCGGGTGCTCCGGTTTCCTCCCACACCCCAGACGTGCAGGTTTGTAGGTTAATTGGCTTTGGTAAAGATTGTAAATTGTCCCTAGTGTGTGTGTAGGATAGTGTTAGTGTGCGGCGATGGCTGGCCGGCACGGACTCGATGGGCCGAAGGGCCTGTGTGACTCTATGACACATTCACATGATCAGATGCAAGGACACGTGGACACTTGCTAATTGTGTGCCCCAGTCGGCAACAGGCCCCACGATCAATGTTAGACCAGCAGCTTGATTATGGGGCATCTAAATCACTTACACATCACCCTGGAGGTCAGCGCTATCTCCAGTGAGCAATCACACCCTTGTTATTCAGCGGCAGCCCGCCCCTCTCCCCCACACCGTCACGCCTGTCTGATTGCTCCCAGCTTTTACACTTTACACCTTAGAGATACAGAGAGGAAACAGGCCCTTCGGCCCATCGAGCGCCCGTCTGTTGTGTCGCCAACTCTCTCACTCCCAAATAAGGGACAAAAGGTCAAAATACGGGACAAATTCCCCACGGCAATTCGCTGACCGACTGGGTCGTGGCTGGGTGGGTGAATGATGAGTTGGCCCCGGGTGCTGGACTGCACACAAAGCCCAGCCAGCGGGCCAGCTGAGGAGTTTTGGCCCGGGCAAGTCCGGCGCCCCGTCCAACTCATGAACCGATGATCGGCCGTGAGAAGGAGGGGCGGTGGTGGTGTCGGCGGTCAGCGAAGGTCCGAAGGTCGGACAGCTGGCCGGGCTGCCGAGCGACCGACGGGGCCACGGGCGAGGCGCTGCTGCTGCTGCACTCCATGGGCTGCACTACGTTGGGACGGGTGAGGTGGGGCCGGACGACCCGACAGTCCCCTCGACCCGAGTGGTAGCGGTCAAATACGGGACAAGGGCGGTCCTGTACGGGACAAAGCAATTTAGCCCAAAATACGGGATGTCCCGGCTAATACGGGACAGTTGGCAACCCCTACACGTCTGTGGCAATGAATTCCACAGATTCACCACCCGCTGAGTAAAGAAATTCCTCCTCATCTTCCTAATGGGGAGGACAGGTACCACCGACCTGTACACGAGCACTATCCTACACATCACAGACAATTCACTATTTTACCGAAGCCAATTAACCTGCAAACCTGTATCGCAAGGAACTGCAGACGCTGGTTTAAACCGAAGATAGACACCGAAAGCTGGAGTGACTCAGCGGGACAGGCAGCATCTCTGGAGAGAAGGATTGGGTGACCTTTTTCAGGAGTTTCGGGAATGAATGAATGAATGGAAGACCAAGACACTTTGTCCTTGGAGTGTGAGAGTGTGGGCTGCCTCACAGCGCCAGAGACCCCGGTTCCATCCTGACTACGGGTGCTGTCTGTACGGAGTTTGCACGTTCTCCCCGTGAGCTGCGTGGGTTTTCTCCGGGTGCTCCGATTTCCTCCCACACTCCAAAGACGTGTAGGACAGGTTAGTTGGTTAATTGGCTTTGTGTAAATGAAAATGGGTCCCTAGTGTGTGTAGGATAGAGTTAGTGTGCGGGGATCGCTGGTCGGCGTGGGCTCGGTGGGCCGGAGGGCCTGTTTCCACGCTGCATCGCTAAACTAAACTAAAACGAATACAAATTGTAAGCGCTAGATAAATAAAGATTATCTCATCTAAAGATAAGCATCTCTGGCAATGCAGCAGAAAAAAAGGCTCTGATGCCCGACATGAAGAAGGGTCTCGACCTGAAAAGTCACCCATTCCTTCTCTCCACAGATGCTGCCTGACCCGCTGAGTTACTCCAGCACTCTGTGAAACGTCACCTATCCATGTTCTCCACAGATGCTGCCTGACCCGCTGAGTTATGGTGCAGCAGCATCTATGGAGCGAAGGAAATAGGCAACGTTTCGGGCCGAAACCCTTCCGGAAATAGGCAACGTTTCGGGCCGAAACCCGGAAGGGTTTCGACCCGAAACGTTGCCTATTTCCTTAGCTCCATAGATGCTGCTGCACCCGCTGAGTTACTCCAGCACTCTGAAACGTCACCTATCCATGTTCTCCACAGATGCTGCCTGACCCGCTGAGTTACTCCAGCACTGTGTGAAACGTCACCTATCCATGTTCTCCACAGATGCTGCCTGACCCGCTGAGTTACTCCAGCATTTGTGTCTATCCATGTACCTGTCTTAATTGGTTCTTAAACGTTGCATAGTCCCAGCCTCAACGACCTCCTCCGGCAGCTCGTTCCATACACCCACCACCCTTTGTGTGGAAACGTTTCTGTCTGATCAGGCCCTGGAGATTTGTTCCAGTTTACAACATGCAGGATCGTACCTTCAGCAGCTCATCGACCAGAACACTGGTTGCTCTCAAGACACTTTATTTAATAAAAACACTAAAGGGTGATGTAACCCACAAATTCTCTTTATCTGTTGAAAATAGTAGCATTTTATTGCATTGTGTCTTTGATGAATAGAATGTGGTTCAAGTTACTACACACGGTGATCTGGTGAATCCCTCCAGGACTCTGGGAACCGCTGGTTCGATGCCTTTTATTGCCGCAGGTGTAGTCTCTGACAGAGGGCAACTCCTGCCTTTGTGGAGAGGCACGTCTCGGATTTCAGCATTGTGATTTGTTTCATTGTCTTGTCCCAAAGTCAGCCGAGAGTTGTTTGACTTTCGAGTCCATCTTTGAATGGAGAACTGTGTGCTAGATGAGAGCCCCCGGGGCTAGCGTGGACAACAATAGACCAATCGTACAGGGCGGGGAGTCTGAACCAGGCAACCTATCAAATGTATCTTCAGTGGAGTTCCCAGTGTCTGCTGGACAGGGCGTGATGAGAACATACATGATGAACACAACTCGTCAATAGACAATAGGTGCAGGAGTAGGCCATTCGGCCCTTCCAGCCAGCACCGCCATTCAATGTGATCATGGCTGATCATCCACAATCTATTGTAGGTAGACACAAAATGTTGGAGTAACTCAGCGGGTGAGGCAGCATCGAGATGCTGACTCACCCGCTGAGTTACTCCAGCATTTTGTGTCTACCTTCGATTTAAACCAGCATCTGCAGTTCTTTCTTACTCATCCAGAATCAGTACCCCGTTCCTACTTTCTCCCCATATCCCTTGATTCACTTAGCCCTAAGAGCTAAATCTTTCTAAAACTTTCAATAGACAATAGACAATACGTGCAGGAGGAGGCCATTCTGCCCTTTGAGCCAGCACCGCCATTCAATGTGATCATGGCTGATCATCCCCAATCAGTACCCCGTTCCTGCCTTCTCCCCATATCCCTTGACTCCGCTATCTTTAAGAGCCCTATCTAGCTCTCTCTTGAAAGCATCCAGAGAACCGGCCTCCACCGCCCTCTGAGGCAGAGAATTCCACAGACTCACCACTCTCTGCTTCATTTCCTATCGCACCGGCATTCCAAACATTCAGTCTAGTTTACTGTCCCGTGTAGCGAGGTACAGTGAAAAGCTTTTGTTGCGTGCTAACCAGTCAGCGGAAAGACAATACATGATTACAATCGAGCCGTCCACAGTGTACAGATACAGGATAAAGGGAATAATGTGCAAGGTAAAGTGCAAGGTAAAGCCAGTAAAGTCCGATTAAATATAGTCTGAGGGTCTCCAATGAGATAGATAGTAGTTCAGGACCGCTCTCTAGTTGTGGTAGGATGATTCAGTTGCCAGATAACAGCCGGGAAGAAACTGTCCCTGAATCTGGAGGTGTGTGTTCCTTTTCACACTTCTGTACCTCTTGCCCGATGGGAGAGGGGAGAAGAGGGACTATCTTTAATCAGATTTTACTAAACCTTATCTTGCACTAAATACTGTTTAAGAAAGAAACGTCGCCTATTCCTTCGCTCCATAGATGCTGCCTCACCCGTTGAGTTTCTCCAGCATTTTTGTCTACCTTCGAGTCCAGGTGAGTTTATTGCCAATGCACAGGTGTGGTCAACGCTGCACAAGTGTGGTGAGATGCAGTTAGCAGGGAATCCTTGCTTGCAGCAGCATCACAGATACATGGACACAGGCAATAGTGAAAGGCCCGGATAGAGTGGATGTGGAGAGGATGTTTCCACTAGTGGGAGAGTCTCGGACCAGAGGGCACAGCCTCAGAATTAAAGGACGTACCTTTAGCAAGGAGATGAGGAGGAATTTCTTCAGCCGGAGGGAGGTGAATCTGTGGAATTCTTTGCCACAGACGGCTGTGGAGGCCACAAGTCAGTGGATATTTTTCTCCTGCCTTCTCCCCATAACCCCTGACACCCCGAGGAATCACGTATTTGTTAATCTCCGCCTTAAAAATACCCAATGGCCTGGCTTCCACGGTGCCAGAGACCCGGGTTCGATCCTGACTACGGGTGCTGTCTGTACGGGGTTTGCACGTTCTCCCTGTGACCTGCGTGGGTTTTCCCCGGGTGCTCCGGTTTCCTCCCACACTCCAAAGACGTGCAGGTTTTTAGGTTAGTCGGCTTGTAAATTGACCCTAGTGTGTGTAGGATAGTGTTAGTGCGCGGGGATCGCTGGTCAGCGCGGACTCGGTGGGCCGAATGGCTGTGTCTCTAAAGTTCATAAGGGATAGGATTTCCCCCTTATCCTTAAGCTGTGACCCCTTGTTCTGGACTTCCCCAACATCGGGAACAATCTTCCTGCATCTAGCCTGTCCAACCCCTTAAGAATTTTGTAAGTTTCTATAAGATCCCCCCTCAATCTCCTAAATTCTAGCGAGTACAAACCAAGTCTATCCAGTCTTTCTTCATATGAAAGTCCTGACATCCCAGGAATCAGTCTGGTGAACCTTCTCTGTACTCCCTCTATGGAAGAGAGTTGTGAGTCTGTGGAATTCTCTGCCTCAGAGGGCGGTGGAGGCCTGTTCTCTGGATGCTTTCAAGAGAGAGCTAGATAGGGCTCTTAAAGATAGCGGAGTCAGGGGATATGGGGAGAAGGCAGGAACGGGGTACTGATTGGGGATGATCAGCCATGATCACATTGAATGGCGGTGCTGGCTCGAAGGGCCGAATGGCCTACTCCTGCACCTGTTGTCTACAACTGCAGTAGAACCTCCCTGCTCCTATACTCAAATCCTTTTGCTATGAATGCTAACATACCATTCGCTTTCTTCACTGCCTGCTGCACCTGCATGCCTACTTTCAATGACTGGTGTACCATGACACCCATGTCTCGTTGCATCTCCCCCTTTCCTAATCGGCCACCATTCAGATAATAGTCTACTTTCCTGTTTTTTGCCACCAAAGTGGATAACCTCACATTTATCCTTAAACTGTGACCCCTTGTTCTGGACTTCCCCAACATCGGGAATAATCTTCCTGCATCTTCCTGCAATCATGGCTGATCTATCTCTCCCTCCCAACCCCATTCTCCTGCCTTCTCCCCCATAACCCCTGACACCCGCACTAATCAAGAATCTGTCTATCTCCGCCTTAAAAACGAACTTAATCTGACAAAGCCGCTCGCCCTTAATATCCAGGGAGAGACAGATATTAAACGTGGCACGTGAAGATGACTGATTAGGAGAACAATATTCACTTCCCCTGCAGGCTGAATAATCCGTTCATTAATGAAATGACCTCTGGCAGAATTTGCCGACTGACTCATTAGAATATCTAAACTCTGGGTCTGATCTAAGACGTGCATTCGCCTCCAGAGCTGAAAATGCCCGGAGGTTGCTGCTGCTGCTGTTCTGTTTCTTGCTGGAAGTTCCTAGTGTCGGGCATCATGGCGACCTCGGTCCAAGATGCAGCCAGCTGGCAGTAACTCCAACACCCTCCTTGCCCACATCCTTTACAAGACCTACACCAAACCCAAACCAATTAGGAGCAGATGAGGGCATTGGACCCAATTTGTGATCCCAGCTACCAAGACAGATGTGTACAGCAATTTGTTCTTCCCCCGCACAATTAAAGCATGGAATAATCTCCACCCAACTATAGTTACCCAACCAGGCGCAACTAAATTTAAGGTAGCTCTTTCTTCCCAGAGAGTGGTGAATCTGTGGAATTCTCTGCCACAGAAGGTAGTTGAGGCCAGTTCATTGGCTATATTTAAGAGGGTTAGATGTGGCCCTTGTGGCTAAAGGGATCAGGGAGTATGGAGAGAAGGCAGGTACAGGATACTGAGTTGGATGATCAGCCATGATCATATTGAATGGCGGTGCAGGCTCAAAGGGCCGAATGGCCTACTCCTGCACCTATTTTCTATGTTTCTATGTTTCCCGATAACCCTTTCTGACGGCCTGTCCCACCAGCATGCGCCTGCATGCGGCAAGCGCGACCTAAAAGGCCGGTCCCACCAGCATGCAACCTGCATGCGGCAAGCGCAACCTAAAAGGCCGGTCCCACCAGCATGCGCCTGCATGCGGCAAGCGCGACCAAACCAGAAGCGGGGGCCGTGCGGAGGTCGAGTGAGTGACATGAAGTTCGAGCGAAGTCTGCGGGAAGTTTGCGCGTGACGTACGGCGTCGAGGCTGCTGCTGTTTTTGAACACGGTCAGTTTTTCGGAGCCCCGCGCGATGTCGGGACCAGCTCCGCACAACTCCATACGGCTCCGGCGATCGAAGTGGGACCGGCCCCGCGAGGCCGTACGGCTCAAGCGACCACGTTAGGTCGCGCTTGCCGCATGGAGTCGCATGCTGGTGGGACAGGCCCTTAAGTCTTCCCTCCACCACCTCCAGTTTAAATTCCATTCGGAATATTTTGGAGGACCAAGAAACCAAGAATCCTCCAGAGTAACATGTCGGAAGCGACTGGACGATCGCTTCACTCAACCCCTCCCCCCTGAGAATAACTCAGCGGGACAGGCAGCATCTCCGGAGAAAAAGGAATGGGTGGAGATTTGGGTCGGGGGCGGGACCCTTCTTCAGAGTGACAACCCCCTGAGTTACTCCAGCATGTTGTAGAAACACAGAAACATAGAAAATAGGTGCAGGAGTAGAGGCCATTCGGCCCTTGAAGCCTGCACCGTCATTCAATATGATCATGGCTGATCATCCAACTCAGTATCCTGTACCTGCCTTCTCTCCATACCCCCTGATCCCTTTAGCCACAAGGGCCACATCTAACTCCCTCTTAAATATTGCCAATGAACTGTGGCCTCAACTACCTTCTGTGGCAGAGAATTCCACAGATTCACCACTCTGTGTGAAAAATGTTTTCCTCATCTCGGTCCTAAAAGATTTCCCCCTTATCCTTAAACTGTGACCCCTTGTTCTGGACTTCCCCAACATCGGGAACAATCTTCCTGCATCTAGCCTGTCCAACCCCTTAAGAATTTTGTAAGTTTCTATAAGATCCCCCCTCAATCTTCTAAATTCTAGCGAGTACTAGCGAGTGTATCTTCGGGTTAAACCAGCATCTGCAGTTCCTTCACCCACACTGGCCTTTCTGTCCTGGGCCTCCTCCACTGTCAGAGTGAGGCCCAGCGCAAATTGGAGGAACAGCTCCTCATATTTCACTTGGGCAGTTTACACCCCAGTGGTATGAACGTTGACTTCTCTAACTTCAAGTAGCCCTTGCTTTCCCTCTCTCTCCGTCCCCTCCCCCATCCTAGTCATCATACCAGTTTTAATGTCATCCTGGTGAGTTTCATTGTCAGTAACTCATTTTCACCCAGCACACAATGGCCTGTTTCATTTATCATCAGTAATGGCCTTTATCATCATTACTTTTTTGCAAATCTATCATTAATTTGTTCTATATCTCGCTATAATCACCATCAATATCTCACATGTCCCTTTCAAAAGACAATGGAGCGGCTGGGCTTGTACACTCTGGAGTTTAGAAGGTTGAGAGGTTATCTCATTGAAACACTTAAGATTGTTAAGGGCTTGGACACGCTAGAGGCAGGAAACATGTTCCCGATGTTGGGGGAGTCCAGAACCAGGGGCCACACAGTTTAAGAATAAGGGGTAAGCCATTTAGAACGGAGACTTTTCCACTCAGAGAGTTGTGAGTCTGTTGAATTCTCTGCGTCAGAGGGCGGTGGAGGCAGGTTCTCTGGATGCTTTCAAGAGAGAGCTAGATAGGGCTCTTAAAGATAGCGGAGTCAGGGGATATGGGGAGAAGGCAGGAACGGGGTACTGATTGGGGATGATCAGCCATGATCACATTGAATGGCGGTGCTGGCTCGAAGGGCCGAATGGCCTACTCCTGTACCTATTGTCTATTGAGTCCAACCCCGACCAGCGATCCCCGCACACTTACACTATCCTACACACACTAGGGACAATTTACACGTACACCAAGCCAATTAACCTACAAACCTGCACGTCTTTGGAGTGTGGGAGGAAACCGGAGCACCCGGAGAAAACCCACGCGGGTCACGGGGAGAGCGTGCAAACTCCGTACAGACAGCGCCCATGCGGGATTGAACCCGGGTCTCTGGCGATACGAGGCAGCAACTATCGCTGCGCCACCGTGCCAAACACCGATTGTGATTACAATCAAATGGAGTGGATGAGGTTAGGGGTTAGGAGGGAGAGATAGATCAGTCATGATTGAATGGCGGAGTAGACTTGATGGGCCGAATGGCCTCATGCTACTCCTATTCCTTATGACCTTGTGATGAAAAGGTGGAGTAACACAAGGCTGATGTGAGGGGTGGTCGATGGTCAGCGCGGCCTCGATGGGCCGAAGGGCCTGTTTCCATGCTGTATCTCTAAACTGTGGCCCAACGGTGGAGTTGCTGCCTCACGGCGCCAGAGACCCGGGTTCGATCCCGACTACGGGCGCTGTCTGTACAGAGTTTGCACGTTCTCCCCGTGACCTGCGTGGGTTTTCTCCGAGATCTTCGGTTTCCTCCCACACTCCAAAGACGTGCGGGTTTGTAGGTAAATTGGCTTGGTGTACGTGTAAATTATCCCTAGTGTGTGTGTGTGTGTAGGATAGTACTAGTGTGCGGGGGGGATCGCTGGTCGGCACGGACCCGGTGGGCTGAAGGGCCTGTTTCCGCCCTGTATCTGTAAACTAGACTAGTGTGTGAACGGGCGATCGCTGGTCGGCACGGACCCGGTGGGCCGAAGGGCCAGTTCCATGCTGTATCTCTAAACAAAACTGAAACACGGGAGCTGAATAGAGATTGGGAGACAGTTCGATGAAGGCCTGCACGGTGTCGCAGCCACTAATGGTCTTCGACTGGAGCTCAGCCGCTGGTAAATTATTTCCCAGTGAAAGAAAGGCAGAATCTGCTGCTTGAGTTGACTGAATATGTATCCAACATGGGTCTGTGCACCGAGTCGGAAAAGAACATGACACACTCTGGCTAGAATTAATTGCATCTGAGAGAGAATGAGCATTTAACAACCTCCAGCCTATTTTCTCTCTCCACAGAATCCATTCACAGACCGAAGACCGAGACCGACATCGCAGAAACTATTACATTTTAACAGCAGCAAATATTTATCTTCCACAACAAATGTTGACATCAACGTCTTCATCGGCTGAGAGGCCCGAGATTTATCAAAGATACATTCACAGAGTGCTGGAGTAACTCAGTGAATCAGGCAGCATCTGTGGAGAACATGGATAGGTGACGTTTCACAGAGCGCTGGAGTAACTCAGCGGGTCAGGCAGCATCTGTGGAGAACATGGATAGGTGACGTTTCACAGAGTGCTGGAGTAACTCAGCGGGTCAGGCAGCATCTGTGGAGAACATGGATAGGTGACGTTTCACAGAGTGCTGGAGTAACTCAGCGGGTCAGGCAGCATCTGTGGCGCTAAGGAAATAGGCTTCCGGGTTTCGGCCCGAAACGTTGCCTATTTCCAGAAGGGTTTCGGCCCGAAACGTTGCCTATTTCCTTCGCTCCATAGATGCTGCTGCACCATAACTCAGCGGGTCAGGCAGCATCTGTGGAGAACATGGATAGGTGACGTTTAGACAATAGACAATAGACAATAGGTGCAGGAGTAGGCCATTCGGCCCTTCGAGCCAGCACCGCCATTCAATGTGATCATGGCTGATCATCCCCAATCAGTACCCCGTTCCTGCCTTCTCCCCATATCCCCTGACTCCGCTATCTTTAAGAGCCCTATCTAGCTCTCTCTCAAAAGCATCCAGAGAACCTGCCTCCACATCCCTCCGAGGCAGAGAATTCCAGACTCACAACTCCCTGTGTGAAAAAGGGTTTCCTCGTCTCCGTTCTAAATGGCTTACCCCTTATTCTTAAACTGTGGCCCCTGGTTCTGGACTCCCCCAACATCGGGAACATGTTTCCTGCCTCTAGCGTGTTTATTTTCCTTTGTGTTTATTTTCAGGTTTGTAGGTTAAATTGGCTTCGGTAAAAAAATTGTAAATTGTCCCTAGTGTGTAGATAGTGTTAGTGTGCGGGGATTGCTGGTCGGTGCGGACACGTGGGTCAAAGGCCCTGTTTCCCCGCTGTATCTCTACATTCAGTTCAGTTTTAGTCTAGTTTATTGTCACGTGTACCGAGGTACAGTGAAAAGCTTTTGTTGCGTGCTAACCAGTCAGCGGAAAGACAACACATGATTACAATCGAGCCGTCCACAGTGTACAGTTACAGGATAAAGGGAATAACGTTTAGTGCAAGGTAAAGCCAGTAAAGTCTGATCGAGGATAGTCCGAGGGTCACCAATGAGGTAGATAGTAGTTCAGGACCGCTCTCTGGTTGTGGTAGGATGGTTCAGTTGCCTGATAACAGCCGGGAAGAAACTGTCCCTGAATCTGGAGGTGTGTGTTCGTTTTCACACTTCTGTACCTCTTGCCCGATGGGAGAGGGGAGAAGAGGGAGTGACCTGGGGTGAGGCTGGTCCTTGATGATGCTGCTGGCCTTGCCGAGGCAGCGTGAGGTGTAGATGGAGTCAATGGAAGGGAGGTTGGTTTGTGTGATGGTCTGGGCTGCGTCCACGATTTCTTGCCGATGTATTCTTGGAGGGGCCGAAGGGCCTGTTTCCACGCTGAATCGCAAATTTATTTCACGTCTCTCTGTGTCGGAGCGCTGACCCGAGCTGCCCTGACGGTCGGGACTTCAACCAACAGGCTCTGAGATGAGAGCGTTGGCAACTTAAGCCGAAGCAATAAATAATTGGATTACCAACACCCACGGGAGAGCGTTTGATCTTCCCACAGAATACACCACCCTGTTTCACTTTGAAAATCTAACCACAGTGTACATCAAAGATAGTCTTGGGCAGAACACATTTGTGAATCCATGTTTCCCCCACAAGCCCAGACTGAGCATTATCAACAATCGCTCGTTCGTGGGGAAACTCAGCGGATCCACAGCTCGGAGAAAGGAATCGTCCTGTCTTTAGTTTGGAGAAACAGCGTAGAAACAAGGCCCTTCGGCCCACCGGGTCCGTGCTGACCAGCGACAGACAGACAGACAGACAGACAGACAGACAGACAGACAGACAGACAGACAGACAGACAGACAGACAAACAGACAGACAGACAGACAGACAGACAGACACACACACACACACACACACACACACACACACACTAGGGACAATTTACATTTATACCAAAGCCAATTAACCTACAAAGCCCGCACGTCTCTGGAGTGGGGGAGGAAACCGGAGCACCAGGAGAAAACCCACGCAGGTCACGGGGAGAACGTGCAAACTCCGTACAGGCAGCGCCCGTAGTCAGGATGGAACCCGGGTCTCTGGCGCTGTGAGGCAGCAGCTCTACCCGCTGCGCCATTTTGGTTTTTGCTATTTGGACTTACCAAATCGTGAACGACCCGGATAGAGTGGATGTGGAGAGGATGTTTCCACTAGTGAGAGAGTCTAGGACCAGAGGTCACAGCCTCAGAATTAAAGGGCATTCCTTTTGGAAGGAGATGAGGAGGAATCTCTTTAGCCAGAGGGTGGTGAATCTGTGGAATTCATTGCCACAGACGGCTGTGGAGGCCACAAGTTAGTGGATATTTTTGAGGCGGAGATTGACAGATTCTTGATTAGTGCAGGTGTCAGGGATTATGGGGAGAAGGCAGGAGAATGGGGTTAGGAGGAAGAGATCGATCAGCTACGATTGAATGGCGGAGTAGACTCGATGGGCCGAATGGCTCCTATGTCTTATGGTCTTATGGATCACATCAAATTCTGAGACTGTATCCGAACAGCTCAGTGATGGTGGGATTACTGTACCTGTTCACCTGCTTAACATTCAATATTAGTGCAGTAATCTCTGTCTTGCACGTATAGAATCACACAGCGGCACGGTGGTGCAGCGGGTAGAGCTGCTGCCTCACAGCGCCAGAGACCCGGGTTCGATCCTGACTGCGGGTGCTGCCTGTACGGAGTTTGCACGTTCTCCCCGTGACCTGCCTGGGCTTCTGAAAATTGTAAAGTGTCCCCTAATGTGTGTGGGATAGTCCTTGTGTAAGGACGGGGCGATCGTGGTCGGCACGGACTCGATGGGCCGAAGGGCCTATTTCCGCTGTATCTCTAAAATCTAAACTGCAGGGAGTGGATGAGAATGAGGGATGGCACAGAACTCGTGTTTTAGACAATAGACAATAGGTGCAGGAGTAGGCCATTCGGCCCTTCAAGCCAGCACCTGGTTCTGGACTCCCCCAACATCGGGAAGATTTTTCCTGCTTCTGGCCTGTCCAGTCCTTTATCTCGGACATAGCGGTATCTGCATCGTGGTTTAGGTTTGGACTTGATACAGGCAAAGAGTTCCTTCTGTGGCAAAGAACTCAGCGGGTCAGGCAGCATCTCTGGAGAGAAGGAATGGGTGACGTTTCGGGTCGAGACCCTTCTTCAGACTGAGAGTCAGAGGAGAGGGAAACGAGAGATATATGGACGGTGATGTAACATAGAAACATAGAAACATAGACAATAGATGCAGGAGTAGAGGCCATTCGGCCCTTCGAGCCTGCACCGCCATTCAATATGATCATGGCTGATCATCCAACTCAGTATCCTGTACCAGCCTTCTCTCCATAACCCCTGATCCCTTTAGCCACAAGGACCACATCTAACTCCCTCTTAAATATAGCCAATGAACTGTGGCCTCAACTACCTTCTGTGGCAGAGAATTCCAGAGATTCACCACTCTCTGTGTGAAAAATGATTTTCTCATTTCAGTCCTAAAAGATTTCCCCTTTATCCTTAAACTGTGACCCCTTGTTCTGGACTTCCCCAACATCGGGAACAATCTTCCTGCATCTAGCCTGTCCAACCCCTTAAGAATTTTGTAAGTTTCTATAAGATCCCCCCTCAATCTTCTAAATTCTAGTGAGTACAAGCCGAGTCTATCCAGTCTTTCTTCGTATGAAAGTCCTGCCATCCCAGGAATCAGTCTGGTGAACCTTCTCTGTACTCCCTCTATGGCAAGAATGTCCTTCCTCAGATTAGGAGACCAAAACTGTATGCAATACTCCAGGTGTGGTCTCACCAAGACCCTGTACAACTGCAGTAGAACCTCCCTGCTCCTATACTCAAATCCTTTTGCTACGAATGAGAGAGATGTGGAACAAATGAATGAAAGATATGCAGAAAGTAATGATGATGAGGGGGGCAAGCGTTGCCTTTGTGCTGTAACTTTGTGCCCTTCATAAATCTTGGGCAATATTGGCAATTATTGTGACTTGTTTGAACTCGTGTCTTTTGCCAGGGGCTGAGGATTAAATCTGGAACATTCTGGAATTTCCTGTTCCTGGCCTGAAGGAAATGTTTTCAACATAAATTAATTTACCGTGGAAAAGAAACATCGTTGAGTGTCACCGCAGTGTGTGATCTTTGCAAGGTGTAAGTTGTTGACGAAATGTTTAGCTGAAGGAAAACTGAGCCAAGGATCCTTCAAAGACAGACGCAGAGTGCTGGAGTAACTCAGCGGGTCAGGCAGCATCTGTGGAGAACATGGATAGGTGACGTTTCACAGAGTGCTGGAGTAACTCAGCGGGTCAGGCAGCATCTGTGGAGAACATGGATAGGTGACGTTTCACAGAGTGCTGGAGTAACTCAGCGGGTCAGGCAGCATCTGTGGAGAGAAGGAATGGGTGACGTTTCGGGTCGAGACCCCACTTCAGACTGATGTCGGGGGAGAGGGAGGTACGTAGATAAGCAAGAGTGAGGTGTGAAAACAGGGCAATGGGGATGGAGATCAACAAAACTATAGAATAGATCATTGTTAGTTTGGAGAAGATGACAACAAAGCAGAGATAGAATGTAGTCAGAGATAGAAACATAGACAATAGGTGCAGGAGTAGGCCATTCGGCCCTTTGAGCCAGCACCGCCATTCAATGTGATCATGGCTGATCATCCCCAATCAGTACCCCGTTCCTGCCTTCTCCCCATATCCCCTGACTCCGCTATCTGTAAGATTTTGAATGGGGGATCGCTGGTCGGCACGGACTGGATGGGCCGAAGGGCCTATTTCCGCGCTGTACCTCTAAACGGAACCAGTCTGCCTTCAATGCCGCTAATATGCCGGGTATTATTCCCGTGATAAAATGTCCTCCTATTAATATTTATTTTCCCGTCCTGAATGCGTGTGTGGAGAGGGAGCAGGAGTTGAGATTAACCCAGAGCCAGCGAGAGGCAGATGGGGGAATCGGGAAGGGAAGGGGAGGTTGGGGTTGTGACGGGGAATCAGGCCGGTGTTTCCCCGATCTGACGAATCTCACAATCGTTCCCAGATTCCCCGTCTAGACTGAAACCGATTAATTCCCCGGAGACCTCGCTCCTATTTTTAGATCCATGCGTCGGGAGAATGTGAAATGAATTCAAATTATAGGCTGCTGCCGCTCCGAGTGAGCGAGAGGGATTGAACGAGCTGATGAGCAGACTCGATGAAATATTCATGTTAACTACTCACTCATTAACATACATCCCCCCTGGTGGGTTCCGCGCCGTCTTGGCGAACACGCGTGTGTCAAGCCGTGGCGTCGGGTGAAATTTTGGCGACATACATGTAGAGAGCGGTTAATATCGGGGCGCATCACGGCACGGTTTGGGAACGGCTCCGTCCAAGACCCGCAAGAAATCGCAACGAATTGTAGACGCAGCCCAGACCATCACACAAACCAACCTCCCTTCCATCTATTCCATCTACACCTCACGCTGCCTCGGCAAGGCCAGCAGCATCATCAAGGACCAGTCTCACCCCGGTCACTCCCTCTTCTCCCCTCTCCCATCGGGCAAGAGGTACAGAAGTGTGAAAACGAACGCACACCTCCAGATTCAGGGACAGATTCTTCCCGGCTGTTATCAGGCAACTGAACCATCCTATCACAACCAGAGAGCGGTCCTGAACTACTATCTACCTCATTGGAGACCCTCGGACTATCTTTAATCAGATTTTACTAAACCTTATCTTGCACTAAACACTGTTTATGAAAGAACTGCAGATGCTAGAAAAATCGAAGGTAGACAAAAATGCTGGAGGAACTCAGCGGGTGAGGCAGCATCGATGGAGCGAAGGAATAGGCGACGTTTCGGGTCGAGACACGGAAAGCATCTATGGAACGAAGGAATAGGCGACGTTTCGGGTCGAGACACGGAAAGCATCTATGGAACGAAGGAATAGGCGACGTTTCGGGTCGAGACCCTTCCGGGTCTCGACCCGAAACGTCACCTATTCCTTCGCTCCATAGATGCTGCCTCACCCGCTGAGTTTCTCCAGCATTTTTGTCTCCCTTGCACTAAACGTTATTCCCTTTATCCTGTATCTGTACACTGTGGACGGCTCGATTGTAATCATGTATTGTCTTTCCGCTGACTGGTTAGCACGCAACAAAAGCTTTTCACTGTACCTCGGTACACGGGACAATAAACTAAACTGCAGTGAAGTGAATCAGTGGGAATGTAGACAGTGGAGTAACATGGAAACCTGCTTCCCTCCTGCACGATGGATCATCTGAAGGAGGGGCTCGACGCGAAACGTCACCTATCCATGTTCTCCACAGATGCTGCCTGACCTGACCCGCTGAGTTACTCCAGCACTCTGTGTGGGCTGAATGTCCAGTTTCCACGCTGTGTCTCAATCGGTCAAGGGAGGAACGGAGAAGCAGGGATTGCTATACCCGGGACCTGTGTACTAACTCAAGTGTAGACTGGTTGGGTGATATATTTCTGGGCTGCTTTGATAGCAACGTGGTCCTGATGAACGCTGAGTTGTCTCTGGAGGCTTTGGCTCGGCTTGGCCTCTGTCGGTGGGGCTGTGAGCTCAGACAATGAGACACCGCAGCTCAGGGAAGCAGCACAGAGCAGACTCGACCAGATAATAATAATAGTATGCCAGCCCTGGTCTCCTAGCAACGGTTGCCACGGGAACACCACATCCACCAGCGATGCGATGCGATACTATGCGTGGGGAGATCTCTCTGCCTCCGACAACACCCCCCCCCCCCCCACGCTCCCCCGCCCAGGCCAGTCCCATCCCCCAGGGACTGGAAAACAACTGCAGACGCTGGTTAAACCGAAGATTGAAACAAAAAGCTGCAGTGACTTTAAGAAGGAACTGTGCAGATGCTGGAAAATCGAAGGTAGGCAAAAGTGCTGGAGAAACTCAGCAGGTGCGGCAGCATCTATGGAGCGAAGGAAATAGGCGACGTTTCGGGAAGAAGGGTTTCGACCCAAAACGTCACCTGTCCATGTTCTCCACAGATGCTGCTGCCTCCAGGGACAGCACAGAAACAGGCCCTTCGGCCCACAATGACCCCTAACATCTTTCCAAGTCACACCCTACCTATCTTAGCTTGGAAAAATATCGGCCAGCAAAACACAGAGTGCTGGAGTAACTCAGCAGGTGCAGCAGCATCTATGGAGATAAGGAAATAGGCAACGTTTCGGGTCGAAACCCTTCCGGGTTTCGGCCCGAAACGTTACCCATTTCCAGAAGGGTTTCGGCCCGAAACGTTGCCTATTTCCTTCGCTCCATAGATGCTGCTGCACCATAACTCAGCGGGTCAGGCAGCATCTGTGGAGAACATGGATAGGTGACGTTTCGGGTCGAGACCCTTCTCTGTGCAGACTGATGGAGTCGGGGAGGGGGGAGAAAGCTGGAAGAGCGAAGTGGGGGGTTGGGACAAAGCCTGGCGAGTGATAGGTGGATGTGGGTGGGGGGGGGGGGGTGATGGGCAGACGGGTGGAGTAAGTGACAAAGGCTGGAGGTGAAGAGGTGATAAAAGGTGGTCTGATACGGAGAGAAGAGGAGGTGTGGAATGTAAAGCTGGAGGGAGGGGACAGGGGGAGAGGGGAGAGAGGGGGAGAGGGGAGGACAGGTAGATTAACCCAGTAAACCACACCATTCAGTGCGTGTGTGTGTGTGGGGAGGGGGGGTGAGAGGAGGGGGGGGGGAGAGATCACAGACACTATCTCTACCACACAATAACCACTAATACCTCTGTGACCGCAGCCCATTCTGTTTTCCCACACACGGGCGGGCACTTTGAGATTTTAATGCCGCCTATTGTGTGATTTTGTTTACGAGGAGAACATTTTATTTGAGCTTTGTGTGTGTTTTTCGTGGAGGGGGGGAGGGGGGGGGAGTTTGCCACAATGCGGGACTGTCACCAAGTCTCTGCCTGATGTCCCGAAGCCTCAGTGATCGCCGCTGCCTGCCCAATCTTAACCGGCGTGGTGATGCCGCAGTAATCCCACCAGTAACATCGCAGAGGTTTACACAGTTACCCCCCGGGCTCAGCTACACCCCCGCCATCTAACTGTGAATTCTGCGAAAGGCCCGGATAGAGTGGATGTGGAGAGGATGTTTCCACTAGTGGGAGAGTCTCGGACCAGAGGGCACAGCCTCAGAATTAAAGGATGTTCCTCTAGGAAGGAGATGAGGAGGGATTTCTTTAGCCAGAGGGTGGATTCTCTGCCACAGAAGGCAGTGGAGGCCACAAGTCAATGGATATTTTCAACAGAGATTTAGATTTGCCTCTTAGGGCTAACGGAATGAAGGGATATGGGGAGTAAGCAGGAACGGGGTACTGATTGTGGATGATCAGCCATGATCATATTGAATGGCGGTGCTGGCCCGAAGGGCCGAATGGCCTACTCCTGCACCTATTGTCTATTGTCCATGATCTAATAACCCGAGGCAGCATCAGTGACCAGAGAACATCATCTAATGGTTTCATATTGAACCCTGCCCAGCATCGCTGCAAGATGTATCATTTATATTCATGGGAAAAATATTCTGTTTCTCAATTAAAATGATCAAAAATGCATTGGAATTACTGGCCAGCACGGTGGTGCAGCGGGTAGAGCTGCTGTCTCACAGCACCAGAGACCTGGGTTCCATCCTGACTACGGGCGCTGTCTGTACGGAGTTTGCATGTTCTCCCCGTGACCTGCGTGGGTTTTCTCCGGGTGCTCCGGTTTCCTCCCACACTCCAAATACGTGCGGGTTTGTAGGTTAATTGGCTTTGGTAAAAATTGTAAATTGTCCCTAGTGTGTGTGTAGGATAGTGTTAGTGTGCGGGGATCGCTGGTCGGCGTGGACTCGGTGGGCCGAAGGGCCTGTTTCTGGGTTATATCTCTTCAATAAGTGGGTCAGGCATCATCTCTGGAGAACACGAATAGGTGACGTTTTGGGTCAAGAACAAATCACGATGCTCCCCTTAATTGAGTCTAGTTTATTGTCACGTGTACCGAGGTACAGTGAAAAGCTTTTGTTGCGTGCTAACCAGTCAGCGGAAAGACAATACATGATTACAATCGAGCCGTCCACAGTGTACAGATACAGGATAAAGGGAATAACGTTTAGTGCAAGGTAAAGCCAGTAAAGTCCGATCAAGGATAGTCCGAGGGTCACCAATGAGGTAGATAGTAGTTCAGGACCGCTCTCTGGTTGTGGTAGGATGGTTCAGTTGCCTGATAACAGCCGGGAAGAAACTGTCCCTGAATCTGGAGGTGAGCGTTTTCACACTTCTGTACCTCTTGCCCGATGGGAGAGGGGAGAAGAGGGAGTGCAAAAGTCACTATGAACACACACACACACACACACACGCACACACACGCACGCACGCGCACGCACGCACACGCACGCACACGCACGCACACGCACGCACAGGCACACACGCACACACGCACACACGCACACACGCACACACGCACACACGCACACACACACACACACACACACACACGCACACACGCACACACGCACACACACACACACACACACGTACACACACACACACACACACACACACGCACACACGCACACACGCACACACACACACACACACGCACACACGCACACACGCACACACGCACACACACGCACACACGCACACACGCACACACGCACACACGCACACACGCACACACGCACACACACACACACACACACACACGCACACACACACACACACACACACACGTACACACACACACACACACACACACACACACACACACACACACACACACACACACGCACACACACACACACTAGCGGGAGGTGAAGCAGGTTAACAATGTGAAGCTCACTGATGTGACAAAACCAATCTGGCTGCATCCATTAATAAATCAGAGAGATGTAATGTCAGAGACGCATTGCTCGATACAAGGCACACTAGCAGTTACAGTGGGCGGATTGCACGCTGCCCCCGCTATCTGTGACTTAAATAACCTGCCTGATCTCAGGCGCTGCGAGCAACACCTTCCCTCAGCCCCGCGCTGGAGACAAGACATCCAATCAATTCTATCCGGACTGAAGTTAATCCAGACTTGTCCCACCCCAGTCATTCCTTCTTCTCCCCGCTCCCGTCCGGCAGAAGGTACAGAAGCTTGAAAGCGCGCACCACCAGACTCAGGAACAGCTTCTTCCCCTCTGTTATCAGGCTTCTGAACGGCCCTTCCATAAGCTAGGGTGCTGTCCGATTCACCTCTACCCCATTGCGGACATTGGACTTTGTCTGTGGAACCGATGCGCTACAATGATGAGAACTATATTCTGCACTCTGTATCTTCCCCTTTGCTCCACCTGTTAGAAACATAGACATAGAAAATAGGTGCAGGAGTGGGCCTTCCGGCCCTTCGAGCCTGCACCGCCATCCAATATGATCATGGCTGATCATCCATGTTGGACTGGAGTTTTATCTGATCTGACTGGACAGCTGCAGAACAAAGCTTTTCCCTGTACCTCAATGGGTGATGTTTCGAGCCGGGACTAGGCATCAGTCTGAAGAAGGGTCACGACCCTAAAAGTCACCTATCCACGTTCTCCACAGATGCTGCCTGACCCGCTGAGTTACTCCAGCACTCTGTGAAACGTCACCTATCCATGTTCTCCACAGATGCTGCCTGACCCGCTGAGTTATGGTGCAGCAGCATCTATGGAGCGAAGGAAATAGGCAACGTTTCGGGCCAAAACCCTTCTGGAAATAGGCAACGTTTCGGGCCGAAACCCTTCTGGGTTTCGGCCCTTAACGTTGCCTATTTCCTTAGCTCCATAGATGCTGCTGCACCCGCTGAGTTACTCCAGCACTCTGTGAAACGTCACCTATCCATGTTCTCCACAGATGCTGCCTGACCCGCTGAGTTACTCCAGCACTCTGTGAAACGTCACCTATCCATGTTCTCCACAGATGCTGCCTGACCCGCTGAGTTACTCCAGCACTCTGGGTCTTTTATTCGATACAATCAGGCCAAACTCCAGTACAACAGCTAGAGCAAAGGGGAAGATACAGAGTGCAGGATATAGTTCTCAGCATTGTAGCGGTGGGGCAGCGGGTAGAGCTGCTGCCTCACAGCGCCAGAGACCCGGGTTCCATCCTGACTACGGGCGCTGTCTGTACGGAGTTTGCACGTTCTCCCCGTGACCTGCGTGGGTTTTCTCCGGGTGCTCCGGTTTCCTCCCACACTCCAAAGACGTGCAGGTTTGTAGGTTAATTGGCTTGGTGTGTGTGTAAATAGTATCTTGTGTGTGTAGGATAGTGTTAGTGTGCGGGGATCGCTGGTCAGCGCAGACTCGGTGGGCCGAAGGGCCTGTTTCCGCGCTGTATCTCTAAACTATTCAGCTCCAGAGACAAAGTCCAATGTCCACAATCTCTGGGTCGACATTGCTGGGTGGAGGTTAGAGTGGTGAACAGCTCCACCTGGTGCCCACACGCGGGGCTGCCGAGACCCTCTTGCCTGCCTCCTTGAACACTTTACAAGTTATAGGAGCAGAATTAGGCCATTCGGCCCATCGAGTCCACTCGATCATGGCTGATCTATCTCTCCCTCCTAACCCCATTCTCCTGCCTTCTCCCCATAACCCCTGACACCCGCACTAATCAAGAATCTGTCTATCTCTGCCTTAAAAATATCCACTGACTTGTGGCCTCCACAGCCGTCTGTGGCAATGAATTCCACAGATTCACCATCCTCTGGCTAAAGAAATTCCTCCTCATATCCTTTCTAAAAGAGCGCCCTTTAATTCTGAGGCTGTGCCCTCTAGTCCTAGACTCTCCCACTAGTGGAAACATCCTCTCCACATCTACTCATTCACTATTTGGTTAGTTTCAATGAGTTCATCCTCTCATCCTTCTAAACTCCAGCGAGTCCAGGCCCAGTGCCGACAAACGCTCATCATATGTTAGTCCACCCCCTCCCCCTCTCTCTCTGACCCTCCCACCCAGCCACTGACCAACACGGCACTGGTCACTCATCCAGACCGCGGCTACTCCAGGTACTGACCCGCTCGGCCCCCGTCCCACACGCACTGACCCTTGTTTAAACGCGCGGCATCAGGGGACCACGTAACGTCACGGGGCAGCACCGTCATGTTTTAGTTTAGTTTAGACATACAGCACGGAAACAGGCCCTTCGGCCCACCGAGTCCGTGCCGACCAGCGATCCCCGCACACTAACACTATCCTACACACACTGGGGGATGTTTCACAGTAGCCGAATAACCTACAAACCCGCACGTCTTTAGAGTGTAGGAGGAAACCCACGCAGGTCACGGGGACAATAGACAATAGATAGGTGCAGGAGTAGGCCATTCGGCCCTTCGAGCCAGCACCGCCATTCAATGTGATCACGGCTGATCATCCCCAATCAGTATCCCGTTCCTGCCTTCTCCCCATATCCCCTGACTCCGCTATCTTTAAGAGCCCTATCTAGCTCTCTCTTGAAAGCTCTCTCTTGAACCGGCCTCCACCGCCCTCTGAGGCAGAGAATTCCACAGACTCACACTTAACTTTATTTCCCTGTTGCCAGCCGGGCAACCTAGGCAGCTTTTTAAGTTGCCAAATGACAGTTTAGGTGGTCATTTAAGACGGCTTGCATGACGCGTGCGATAATGTGCTCGGATGAAGTGCGTAGTGACCAGTCGGAATTATGCTCAATGAAGCATTCACATATTATTTCTGCTTCAAATAAAGTCACAAACTAAACATATTCACCAATCAGGACATGATATATACCACAATGACATGCAGCAAAATTACAATACTGTATCTCAACTCTTTTTACACGTTGCAATGAATGCAATTTCTATTATTTCTTTCCACTTCCAAACAAAAATGTGGTTGGATTATTCAGCGTATGATCAACCTCGGTGAGACCAAGCGCAGGCTTGGCGATCGCTTCACCCAACACCTCCACTCGGTTCGCAATAACCAACCTGATCTCCCGGTGGCTCAGCACTTCAACTCCCCCTCCCATTCCCAATCCGACCTTTCTGTCCTGGGCCTCCTCCATGGTCAGAGTGAGTCCCACCACAAATTGGAGGAGCAGCATCTCATATTCCGCTTGGGCAGTTTACACCCCAGCGGTATGAACATTGACTTCTCCAATTTCAGGTAGTTCCTGCTTTCTCCCTGAAGAGATCGCCAAGCCTACGCTTGGTCTCACTGATGTAGAGCAGCTGACACCTAGAGCAGCGGATGCAATAGATGAGGTTGGAGGAGGTGCTGGTGAACCTCTGTCGCACCTGGAAAGACTGCTTGGGTCCTTGGATGGAGTCGAGGGGGGAGGTAAAGCGACAAGTGTAGCATTTCCTGCGGTTGCAAGGGAAAGTACCAGGGGAGGGGGTGGTACGGGAAGGAAGGGACGAGTTGACGAGGGAGTTATAGAGGGAGCGGTCTTTGCGGAAAGCAGACAGGGGAGGAGATGGGAAGATCTGGCCAGTGGTGGGATCCCGTTGGAGTAGGCGAAAATGTCGGAGGATTATTTGTTGTATGTGACGGCTGGTGGAGTGGAAGGTGAAGACAAGGGGGACTCTGTCCTTGTTACGAGTGGAGGATGGGGAGTAAGAGCAGAGTTACGGGGTATAGAAGAGACCCTGGTGAGAGCCTCATCTATAGTAGAAGAGTTAAACCCCCGTTCCCTGAAGAATGAGGACATCTCCGATGCCCTGGTGTGGAAGCCAGTGGTGGGAAATTTAATGTAGCTCCTTTCCCCAAGAACCCTTTTTTGCTTAAGTCCACCCTCCACCACCTCCAGTTTACATTCCATGTGGAATGTGTTTGGAGGACCAGGAAACCAAGAAGCAAGAGTTACTCCAGGGAGTTACTCCAGCTCCAGGGAGTGATTCTGCGTTGGGATTCAGCGACCGGACAGCAATGGCGGCCAGATCTCCCACAATGCAAAGGGAGGGAGAAAGTGCCCAGCGCTGACCAGTGGCCATGGCCGTGCGCATGTGACAGTGAGAGTGACAGAAACCGAGATAGAAACGGGAACCAAGCTGAGCAAAAGGACACGGCTTTTAGGTTGCCCGGCGGGACTTTAGGTGGCCATTGGCACCCGGGCAACCATTAATTTCAAGCCCTGCAGACTCTCAACTCTCTGTGAGAAAAAATGTCTCCGTTCTAAATGGCTTACTCCTTATTCTTAAACAGTGGCCCCTGGTTCTGGACTCCCCCAACATCGGGAACATGTTTCCTGTCTCTAGCGTGTCCAAACCCTTAACAATCTTATATGTTTCAATAAGATACCCTCTCATCCTTCTAAATTCCAGAGTGTACAAGCCCAGCCGGTTCTCTCAACATATGACAGTCCCGCCATCCCGGGAATTAACCTGGTAAACCTACGCTCAATAGCAAGAAATAGGGACTATTTACACACACATAACCAATTAACCTGGAGAGCGTGCAAACTCTGCACAGGCAGCACAGGATGGAAGCCGGGTCTCTGGCGCTGTGAGGCAGCAGCTCTACCCTTCTCTGCGCCCGTTGCCAGCTTGACAACATCATCTTTCCCACAAGACGGTGACCAGGATTAGGTTCATTAAGTGCAGCGATCTGGGAGTCTATCAGTGGCACTCACTACACATCGAGCCTAGCGTGAGAACGCCCACATTTATTGAACGCACTGATCAATACTCACCCCTTGCCCCCTCTCCACTCCAGCTCCCAACTGCAAACGACAAAACAAACCTGACCCCTGCATCTCCTCAAATTAATCACCAAGTGCCCTCGCAGCAAGCTGCCGTCAAACATAATCATACATGCCTTCCGTTAAAAGCTGGTCTGGCAGCACAGGTTTACTGACTTGCTGTCTGATATCCAGGGATGGAGATTCACAGCAAACCGCTGCAAATGGCAAATAATTCGCAGTTCTGCTCAAAACCACAATGCCGACAGATCTTACACAGTCACCAGAGGAATAGTTCAACATAGAAACATGGACAACAGGTGCAGGAGTAGGCCATTCAGCCCTTCGAGCCTGCACCGCCATTCAATATGATCATGGCTGATCATCCAACTCAGTATCCTGTACCTGCCTTCTCTCCATACCCCCTGATCCCTTTAGCCACAAGGGCCACATCTAACTCCCTCTTAAATATAGCCAATGAACTGTGGCCTCAACTACCTTCTGTGGCAGAGAATTCCACAGATTCACCACTCTCTGTGTGAAAAATGTTTTTCTCATCTCGGTCCTAAAAGACTTCCCCCTTATCCTTAAACTGTGACCCCTTGTTCTGGACTTCCCCAACATCTGGAACAAACTTCCTGCATCTAGCCTGTCCAACCCCTTAAGAATTCTGTACGTTATTGGCTGATCATCCACAATCAGTACCCCGTTCCTGCCTTCTCCCCATATCCATTGATTCCGTTAGCCCCAAGAGCTAAATCTAACTCTCTCTTGAAAACATCCAGTGAATCGGCCTCCACTGACTTCTGTGGCAGAGAATTCCACAGATTCACAACTCTCTGGGTGAAAACCTTTTTTCCCCATCTCAGTCCTAAATGGCCGACCCCTTATTCTTAAACTGTGTGACCCCTGGTTCTGGAATAGATCCAGAGTAGGGGAATCAAGAACCAGAGCACATAGGTTCAAGGTAAAGGGGGGAAAGAATTAATAGGAATCTGAGGGGTAACATTTCCACACAAAGGGTGGTGGGTGTATGGAACGAGCTGCTGGAGGAGGTAGTTGAGGCTGGGACTACCCCATCGTTTAAGAAGCAGTCAGACAGGTACATGGATAGGACAGGTTTGGAGGGATATGGGCCAAACGCAGGCAGGTGGGACTTGTGTAGCTGGGACAGTGTGGGCAAGTTGGGCCGAAGGGCCTGTTTCCACATTGTATCACTATAAGACTAGAGGGCGCAGCTTTAAGGTGAGAGGGGCAAAGTTTAAAGGAGATGTGCGGGGCAGGTTTTTTACACAGAGGGTGGTGAGTGCCTGGAACGCGCTGCCAGGGGTGGGGGTGGAGGCAGATACGATAGTGGTGTTTAAGAGGCTTTTGGGCAGGGACGTGGATATGCAGGGAGTGGAGGGATACGGATCACGTGCGGGCAGAGGGGATTAGTTTAACTTGGCATCATGTACGGCATGGACATTGTGGGCCGAAGGGCCTGTCCTGTGCTGGACTGTTCTATGTTTCACAGTACTGACCTCCCCACCATCGAAGGGATCTACAGGAGTCACTGCCTCAAAAAGGCAGCCAGCATCACCAGAGACCCACACCACCCTGGCCACGCTCTCATCTCGCTGCTACCATCGGGGAAGAAGGTACAGGAGCCTGAAAACCGTGACCTCCAGGTTCAAGAACAGCTTCTTCCCAACAACCATCAGGTTCTTGAACTCTGCACAACACTGACCTCAGTGACTGTGATTGTCTACGGACAGTGTCTGTGGCTGCACTACTGACTGGTTACTTTGTGTTACTGATTATTAATAGATTGCATTACTGATCATCAGTATATCTATCCGTGTGGTCACATTAACGGGCCAGTTACAAGCAAGAATTTAATGGTGTCATTAACAGTACATATGACAATTAAACACTCATCACTTCACAAAAACGCTCTACAATATTACTGGACATTACTCCCAACATGTCTTATGCTGAGGGCTTGAGGATGTGAACTTTAAAGGATTAAAAAAGCTTTAAATATACTTTAAAATCAGGAGAGATGGAATGGAAAGCCGATCCTCATCATACACAAGGCTGCAGGATCTTCAGCAATGGCAACAACAAACTACAGCACATGTAGTACATGAACAGACATCAAACACTTGTCCCTGTCCCACCCCGATCATCCCTTCTTCTCCCCGCTCCCGTCCGGCAGAAGGTACAGAAGCTTGAAAGCGCGCACCACCAGACTCAGGAACAGCTTCTTCCCCTCTGTTATCAGGCTTCTGAACGGCCCTTCCATAAGCTAGGGTACTGTCCGATTCACCTCTACCCCATTGCGGACATTGGACTTTGTCTGTGGAACTGATGCGCTACAATGCTGAGAACTATATCCTGCACTCTGTATCTTCCCCTTTGCTCTACCTGTTGGACTGGAGGTTGGCTTGGCTGTATATATGTTTAGTATTATCTGATCTGATTGGACAGCTGCAGAACAAAGCTTTTCACTGCACCTCAATGGGTGATGTTTCAAGTCGGGACCATGCATGTCTGAAGAAGGTCCCCGACCCTAAACGTCACCTATCCACGTCCTCCACAGATGGTGCCCGTGTGTCGATGGGGCCCAGGGAAGTGGGGGAGAGAGAGAGTGTTGTGGGTGTAAACATTGTCTGTCATCTCCAGAGAGAACTCTAACATTGAAGGAAATGCGGGTAGAGCTGCTGCCTCACAGAGACCCGGGTTCCATCCTGACTACGGGCGCTGTCTGTGTGGAGTTTGTCCGTTCTCCCCGTGACCTGCGTGGGTTTTCTCCAAGATGTTTGGTTTCCTCCCACACTCCAAAGACGTGCAGGTTTGTAGGTTAATTGGCTTCAGTAAAAATTGTAAATTGTCCCTAGTATGTGTAGGGTAGTGTTAGTGTGCGGGGATCGCTGGTCGGCACGGACTCGGTGGGCCGAAGGGCCTGTTTTTCACGCTGTATCTCTAAACGACACTAAACTAAATACAATTCCTATGGCATTTCTCCTGCCTAGTTCTTTACAAGTTTCACAACAAAGTGATTGAACAATAGATGGGAAAGGCAGGGTTGGTTCTCCGCCAATGTTAGTTTTATATTATTGCAAGTAACAATGGAGTAGAATTTCAAGCGGCGAAAACTCGTCTTTTGTGGCGTCTCGGCTTTTATCCGTAAGACACAAGAGTGCTGGGGTAACTCAGCGGGTCAGGCAGCATCTGTGGAGAACATGGATAGGTGACGTTTCACAGAGTGCTGGAGTAACTCAGCGGGTCAGGCAGCATCTATGGAGCTAAGGAAATAGGCAACGTTTCGGGCCGAAACCCGGAAGGGTTTCGGCCCGAAACGTTGCCTATTTCCAGAAGGGTTTTGGCCCGAAACGTTGCCTATTTCCTTCGCTCCATAGATGCTGCTGCACCATAACTCAGCGGGTCAGGCAGCATCTGTGGAGAACATGGATAGGTGACGTTTCACAGAGTGCTGGAGTAACTCAGTGGGTCAGGCAGCATCTGCATTGAAGGATCTCCAGTGAAGCTGCCTGACCCGCTGAGTTACTCCAGCACTCTGCTTCTTTTTTTGTAGACCTGCATTTGCGGTTTTCTAAAGTCATAGAGTGATACAGCGTGGAAACAAACCCTTCGGCCCAACTTGCCTACCCCGGCCAACATGTCCCATCTACATTAGTCCCACCTGCCAGCGTTTGGTCCATATCCCTCCAAACCTGTCCTATCCATGCACCTGTCTAACTGTTTCTTAAACGTTGGGATAGTCCCAGCCTCAACTACCTCCTCCGGCAGCTCGTTCCATAAACCCACCACCCTCTGTGTGAAAAAGTTACCCCTCGGATTCCTATTAAATCTTTTCCCCTTCACCTTGAACCTATGTCCTCTGGTCCTCGATTCCCCTACTCTGGGCAAGAGACTCTGTGCGTCTACCCGATCTATTCCTCTCATGATTTTGTACACCTCTATAAGATCACCCCTTATCCTCCTGCGCTCCAAGGAATAGAGTCCCAGCCTGCTCAACCTCTCCCTGTAGCTCACACCCTCTAGTCCTGGCAACATCCTCAATGTTGGGGAATTCGATGATAAAACCATGATGACATGTTGTGACCAACAATATAACTCGGCCCCTTGAGATAAACAATACGTCAGGCCAGTGCTTGTGTTTGAAAAGCCTGTTTCAGTTGGGACAATGGAGAATGAAACCTTCTGTGGAAACACAGGGGGATAATTTTGAGCTCAGCTCCATCTACAATGGCCCAGTGTTTCAGGAAACTCTTCAATCCAGTTGTGATATCATTCACGTGCCTCTGGTGCCAAACACTTGCTCACACCGAGAGAAGTTAAATCGAGGAGCTGATTGAAGCTAACTATATTTTTATTTTTATTTTATTTTAAAAACATTTTAATTAAAAAAATTTAATTTTTAAATGTAAATTTTTTTTATTGATTTTATTTTTCAATTTTTTAATAACCTACAGCTTCCTCTTCAAAGGGAAAAATAGACACAAGCGGGCGTCATGGTGGTGCAGCGGGTAGAGCTGCTGCCTCACAGCGCCAGAGACCCGGCTTCCATCCCGACTACGGGTGCTGTCTGTACGGAGTTTGCAAGTTCTCCCCGTGACCTGCGTGGGTTTTCTCCGGTTTCCTCCCACACTCCAAAGACGTGCAGGTTTGTAGGTTAATGTTTGTAGGGGCTCGGAAGACTGAAGGGCCTGTTTCTGCGCTGTATCTCTAAAGCCTAAAGGTTTTGTGTGGGGCCCCTTCTGACAATCTGAGGAAAGGTCCCAACCTGAAGAATAACTTGTCCATGTTCTCCACAGATGCTGCCTGACCCGCTGAGTTACTCCAGCACTCTGTGAAACGTCACCTATCCATGTTCTCCACAGATGCTGCCTGACCCGCTGAGTTACTCCAGCACTCTGTGAAACGTCACCTATCCATGTTCTCCACAGATGCTGCCTGACCCGCTGAGTTACTCCAGCACTCTGTGAAACGTCACCTATCCATGTTCTCCACAGATGCTGCCTGACCCGCTGAGTTATGGTGCAGCAGCATTTATGGAGCTAAGGAAATAGGCAACGTTTCGGGCCGAAATCCTTCTGGAAATAGGCAGCGTTTCGGGCCGAAACCCTTGCGGGTTTCAGCCCAAAACGTTGCCTATTTCCTTAACTCCACAGATGCTGCCTGACCCGCTGAGTTACTCCAGCACTCTGTGAAACGTCACCTATCCATGTTCCCCACAGATGCTGCGTGACCCGCTGAGTTACTCCAGCACTCTGTGTCTTTTGAATTAATGTACTTGTTTAAATTAATACTGAAACCTGATTTGAAATAGAGCGCTCAGTTTAAACGTACACATTTTCTTTACGTGTTTTTGAATGACCAGCCGTGATTCACGAACATAACGGCAAAACACACGGATCCTGAACCTCACTTTATTGAGTGGCTGTGGCCTAGGGCAGATGTGAGTCTAGTTTAGAAATACAGCGCGGAAACAGGCCCTTCGGCCCACCCAGTCCGTGCCGACCAGCGATCCCCGCACACTAACACTATCCTACACACACTAGGGCCGTTCAGAAGCCTGATAACAGAGGGGAAGAAGCCGTTCCTGAGTCTGGTGGTGCGCGCTTTCAAGCTTCTGTACCTTCTGCCGGACGGGAGCGGGGAGAAGAAGGGATGACCGGGGTGGGATATTCAGGTATAAAAGGGGGCGTTTCTGCATTTTGATGGGTTAAACATTAAAATAAAAGCCTCCATCTCCTGCGGGGCGTGGTGAAGAGTTCGCTGTGTGGAGTGAGGAGCCTCTCTTACCGTGAGCAAGCTGAAGGGAGGCTCAGCCATGAGTTGTACAGCCATCGTTGTCTGGTCAAGCACCTTGCTGCCCCTGGAGCTGAGCTCGTCACCGCAATCACCTGCCACACACCTGGATACCTGCAGCAAGGTGGGGACAAGCAGAACATGGCTTATATACTGACCGGCATAGAGGGAGAGAGGGGGAGAGGGGGAGAGGGGGAGAGAGGGAGGGAGAGAAAGGGAGAGAGGGAGAGAGAGAGAGGGAGAGAGGGAGAGAGGGAGAGAGGGAGAGAAGGAGAGAAGGAGAGAAGGAGAGAAGGAGAGAAGGAGAGAAGGGGAGAGAGGCCGTGTGAGGGAGGGAGGGAGGGAGAGTGAGGGAGGGGGAAGGAGAGAGAGAGGGGGACGGAGAGAGAGAGACAGACAGACAGGCGTTTGGTACTCACGTTTATGAGTGTTTGCAGCCACTCTCCGGGCTGCTTGCTGCCATCTTTAGTCAGATCTCCTCACACACGAGGCCAGCCCTGGAACCAAGCAGAGAGCCACAAAATCAGCATGTGTTGTCTCCCACTGACTGGTTAGCACGCAACAAACGCCTTTCACTGTACCTCGGTACACGTGACAATAAACTACTATCCATGTTCTCCACAGATGCTGCCTGACCCGCTGAGTTACTCCAGCACTTGTTATGGGTTTGGACACGCTAGAGGCAGGAAACATGTTCCCGATGTTGGGGGAGTCCAGAACCAGGGGCCACAGTTTAAGATTAAGGAGTCAGCCATTTAGAACGGAGATGAGGAAACACTTTTTCACCCAGGGGGTTGTGAGTTCTCTGCCTCAGAGGGCGGTGGAGGCCGGTTCTCTAGATACTTTCAAGAGTGAGCTAGATAGGGCTCTTGAAGATAGCGGAGTCAGGGGATATGGGGAGAAGGCAGGAACGGGGTACTGATTGGGGATGATCAGCCATGATCACATTGAATGGCGATGCTGGCTCGAAGGGCCGAATGGCCTACTCCTGCACCTATTGTCTATGTTTCTAATCAAGCATCTATCTATCTCCGCCTTGAAAATGCCCACTGACTTGGCCTCCACCACCATCTGTGGCAATGAATTCCACAGATCCACCACCCTCTGATGGAACCCGGGTCTCTGGCGCTGTGAGGCAGCAGCTCTACCCGCTGCGCCACCCTGCCGCCCAGGCATTGTAGTAAATCAGAACTGAAACTTCATAGAAGGGATTTTTTACCAAGGTCAAAATCACAATCGATTTCTATCAGGACACTGAATCAGCATTTTCTTCCAAAGCAAATATTTTCCAGAGAAAGTTACTGCAGTTACATAGAAACATAGACAATAGGTGCAGGAGAAGGCCATTCAGCCCTTCGAGCCAGCACCACCATTCATTGTAATCATGGCTGATTATCCCCAATCAGTGCCCCGTTCCTGCCTTCTCCCCATATCCCCCTGACTCCGCTATCTTTAAGAGCCCTATCTAGCTCTCTCTTGAAAGCATCCAGAGAACCTGCCTCCACAGCCCTCTGAGGCAAAGAATTCCACAGACTCACAACTCTCTGTGAGAAAAAGTGTTTCCTCGCCTCCGTTCTAAATGGCTTACCCCTTATTCTTAAACTGTGTGTGGCCCCTGGTTCTGGACTACCCCAACATCGGGAACATGTTTCCTGCCTCTAGCGTGTCCAAACCCTTAATAATCTTATATGTTTCAATAAGATTCCCTCTCATCCTTCTAAACTCCAGAGTATACAAGCCCAGCTGCTCCATTCTCTCAGCATATGACAGTCCCACCATCCCGGGAATTAACCTTGTAAACCTACGCTGCACTCCCTCAATAGCAAGAATGTCCTTCCTCAAATTAGGGGACCAAAACTGCACACAATACCTCAGGTGTGGTCTGACTAGGGCCCTGTACAACTGCAGAAGGACCTCGTTGCTCCTAGACTCAACTCCTCTTGTTATAAAGGCCAACATGCCATTAGCTTTCTTCACTGCCTGCTGTAGCTGCCTGCTTACTTTCATAGACTGATGAACAAGGACCCCCCAGATCCCGTTGTACTTCCCCTTTTCCCAAATTGCACCATTTAGATAGTAATCTGCCTTCCTGTTTTTGCCACCAAAGTGGATAACCTCACATTAATCCACATTAAACTTCATCTGCCATGCATCTGCCCACTCCCCCAACCTGTCCAAGTCACCCTGCATCCTCATAATTTAACTTGACATCATGTTGGGCTAGGACATTGTGGGCCGAAGGGCCTGTTCCTGTGCTGTTTATTATTGTCTAAATACCAAAGGCCAGAGAATAACCAGAGTAAAGTCTGTATATGAAGGAACTGCAGATGCTGGAAAAATCGAAAGTATACAAAAAAATGCTGGAGTAACTCAGCGGGTGAGGCAGCATCTATGGAGCGAAGGAATAGGCGATGTTTCAGGTTGAGACCCTTCTTCAGACTGATGTGGGGTGGGGGGGGGGGGAGAAGAAAGGAAGAAGCGGAGACAGTGGTCTGTGGGAGAGCTGGGAAGGGGAGGGGAAGGAGGGAGAAAGCAGGGACTACCTGAAATTGGAGAAGTCAATGTTCATACCGCTGGGGTGTAATATGAGGTGCTGCTCCTCCAATTTGCGATGGGACTCACTCTGGCCATGGAGGAGGCCCAGGACAGAAAGGTTGGATTTCTCCATAGATGCTGCCTCACCCGCTGAGTTTCTCCTGTGGTGATTGAGATGTTTTTTGTAAGATGCAGAGTCGACGTTTGTAAATGTTTGGTGTGGTGCAGCGGGTAGAGTTGCTGCCTCACAGCGCCAGAGACCCGGGTTCGATCCCGACTACGGGTGCTGTCTGTACGGAGTTTGTACGCCCCCCCCCCCCCCCCCCCCCCCCCCCCCCCGTGACCTGCGTGGGTTTTCTCCGGGAGCTCCGGTTTCCTCCCACACTTCAAAGATGTGCAGGTTTGTAGGTTAATTGTCCCCTAGTGTGCAGGGAGTGGATGAGAAACTGGGATAACATAGAACTAGTGTGAACGGGTGATCGCTGGTCAGCATGGACTCAGTGGGCCAAAGGGCCTGTTCCCGCACAGTATATCTACACTAAATGGTGTTAGCTTAATAAATCTCAGCATCAGAACCAAATACTAAATTAGGTTAAACTGCAAGAGCAAAGATCAAACAGTCTAAAGCAGAAACCTCGGCTTATTTGATTGGATTATGAATAGGCATTGAATTAGTCAAAGCATATAGATCCCTCCTCTCCTCTCCTACATTACCCATCCAACTCCTGCAGCCACTAATGCTATTCATTGTCAGCAATGCCACCGATGCACAGGTGCTCAAGTGCATGCATTGGGGGGGGGGGGGGAAGCATTGGTGCAAGAGCATGCACTGGGTAATGCAGCGGGGCAGATACCCCCAATGTGCAGAAACTGAGGCCACTCCCACCCCAGTCCCTCCATGCACCCTTGCTGCAAGAATTGCACCGCTGCCTTTTGCAAAACAGCACTGGTGCATCTCATGCATGCTCTGCACGTCTCATTGATCAGGCCGCCCCCACTTAAAAACACTGCATTGCAGCAGAAACTAAAGCAAGAAGATTTAGCAACAGGTCGGCTTCGAGGGAGGGTGGGCGGGCATGCAACAAAACCCCCAGGCAGGCTTTGCAAGAGAATCTCGCGTTGCAGCAAGCTTTTTTTTGCATTCCTCCCCCATCCCCAAATCTGCTGTAAAGCGAGCGATTCGCCATTCCGGCGGTCGGTGCAAACGTTTGCACATGATAGCCTACCTTGCATTTGAGGGCGCGGGATGGTCAGATTTGCACATGCATTCTGCTCGGTTGCAATGGTGCCTCGGGTTTGCTGCAAGCGGCGGCGGCGGCGGCGCTGCTTCATTGCCGCTGCAGCCCGGATCCAGGGTCCGCGCAGCTGTCCATCAACCCGCAGCCCGGGCCCGGGCGCGCCGACCCTGATGCACCGACTCTAATCGCTTCTCCCCCCCCCTTGCACCTCCGGCTCAAGCAATGCAAAATCCGACTTCGCAGCTCGATTCTATGCTGCCCTCGCCACCGAATGCAAATTGCACATCAGTCCGATGCCACCCTTCAACATGGCAATAGCATCACGTGCAGCATTTAAATGTTGCCTTTTCAAAAAATACATATATATATTTTTTAAAAGAGTCCTCCTCCCCAATTAAATTACTGCTTTCAGCTGTAGCTTTGGTATTATTGTCACTTGCATCGAGCTCCGGTGAAAAGCATTGCATTGCATTGCATGCTGTAATATTATAAGGTCAAACTCAAGTACAATAGGTGGAGCAAAGGGGAAGATACAGAGTGCAGAATATAGTTCTCAGCATTGAAGCGCATCAGTTCCACAGACAAAGTCTGAATTATAATAATAATAATAATGGATGGGATTTATATAGCGCCTTTCTAATACTCAATGTTCAAAGGTGACACAAAAAGCTGGAGTAACTCAGCGGGACAGGCAGCATCTCTGGAGAGAAGGAATGGGCGACGTTTTGGGTCGAGACCCTTCTTCAGACTGATGGGGCCTTTTCACGGGGCGAGTTGACGCAAGATGTCACCAGAGTGAAGGGGTCATGGTCCAGCACGAGTCTCGCACGATATAACGGGGGGTAGATAAAGAGTTCCCACGGTACTCGGCATTTCTGTTATTTGTGCGAGTGACTTGTCCGTTTCCCGAGCTTTCGCGTTAAATCTTGAATGAACATCGTGAACTACACGTGACACAAATGATGTAACTTTTTTTTCACACACTATATATATCCTCCCTTGGTTGAATTGGCTCATTTGGAGACATATTTTACTGTGTATGTGGGAGACACAGATGGACTGAGCACAGTACCTCGGTCTTACTGTGTGTGGGAGAGGGGGAGAAAGAGACGTACACTCACAGAGGCAGAGTCTCTCAGCCTGTGTAAGAGGGAGGGAGAGAGAGAGAGAGGCACACACAAGGTGGATGTGAAATCTCACCTGCCTGTTTCAGTGACAGACACCCGCCGCCAGTAAATGAAGACACCCCCATCTGTCTCCCCCTCCTCTCCCTCGACTCCCCCACCTTTCCCTCCCAACTCCAGTCCCGTCCCGACCCCCTGGGAAACTGAATAGAGCAACAATATAGATATAGAAACTGAAACAATATAGAAACTGAATAGCGCAACATGGCAAAAACATCTCTGACACGCTTTACCCCCTTTCTTTGAGATTTTCTGGGAGCCATCTCTGCAAGTGTTCCTGTTAAAAAGATTATCCAACAATGGCAATAAGGTGGGACGCCCTCGAAGGACACATGTTCCCTTGTCGATATTGAGACCACCTTCTGTCCCCTCTGTCCAGCTTCCGGGTTTACCGTTCGCAGGAGTTCCCACGCGCTATATCTCTAAAATCTGAAGTTAGGTAATGTCTAAAGGAACTGCAGATGCTGGTTAATGCTGGTTAATACGAACAGAAGGACACAAAATGTTGGTGTAACTCAGCAGGTAAGTCAGATCTGGGAAGAAAAACATAAAAAGCTGGAGTAAGTCAGCGGGTCAGGCAGCATCTCTGGAGAAAAAGAATAGGTGACGATTCGAATCGGAGCCCTTCTTCAGACAGCCTAATCGGAATTGAGTCTGAAGATGTGTCTCGTCCCGAAACATCAGCTTTTTTTCTCCAGAGATGCTGCTTGACTCGCTGAGTTACTCCAGCTTTTTGTGTCTGTCTTCGGTTTAAACCAGCATGTGCAGTTCACTCCTTACACGGGTCTCTGTACAACATTGATTGGTAGCGTTCCGGACCCCTGGACCCGAGGACTCCGACCTGTATCTCTCAAAGAAGTACGTGAAAATTTTCTCACGGACCATAAAAATGCGTAACCTTTCAGTAAAGTCCCTTTTAAAGTCCCTTTTAAAGATTATAGTTATTTTCTTGAATCTCATTAACATAACTCATGAATAAGTTGATGTCCATATGCGGATGCAAATCTTTATTTTTATTTATTTTTTAAATTCAATCCCACAGAAGATAATTTTTACTCACCTTCTGTCCCCTCTGTCCAGCTTCCGGGTTCACCGTTCGCAGGAGTTCCCACGGTACCCGCAAGAGTTATTACGGATATCGCACTGGCCACTACGTTCATATAATGTTGCAATACTCAACCACAAGTGTACAAGTCAATCTTGGAGAAATTCAAACTTTCTTGAATTTTCTCCCGAGTGACCAAGTTACACGATGACCTGCCGTTAGCGCTACGGTGGTCCACGGTGGTCCACGAATGCCGCACTGTTATCGCACGAGGTTCCCACGATGTTAAACTCCGGTTAACTCTTGCGTCAAGTCGCCCCGTGAAAAGGCCGCTTTAGAGTCAGGGGAGGGGGCGAGACAGAGATAGAGTGTTTAAGAAAGAACTGCAGATGCTGGAAAAACCGAAGGTAGACAAAAATGCTGGAGAAACTCCAGAAGTTGACATCACAAATGCACAACTGTAATGTCTGAAGAAGGGTCTCGACCCGAAATGTCGCCTATTTCCTTCACTCCATAGATGCTGCCTCACCCGCTGAGCTTCTCCAGCAGTTTTGTCTATCAGAGATAGAATGTAGTCGGAAAGCATCTTGTCCGGGAACATTCCCATCTGGTTTGGGAATTGCTCTGCCCAGGACAAGAAGGCTCTGCAGAGAGCAGTGCGTTCGGCCGAACACACTATGGGAACTTCACTCGCCCCCCCCCCTGCAGGAACTATACATCAGGAGGTGCAACTCCAGAGCCAATAAAATCATGGGAGACCCCTTCCACCCCTGCAACGGACTGTTCCAGCTGCTACGGTCAGGCAAACGCCTCCGTTGCCATGCGGTGAGAACGGAGAGGTTGAGAAGGAGTTTCTTCCCAGAGGCCATTCGGGCTGTAAACTCCTATCTCACCAGCGACTAACTCTACCGAACCTTTCTCCTTCCGCCCACAATATTTAACATGTAAAAGAATATGTGATTGTGTTTGTAGTTTGTTTGGTTGTTTGTTTGTTTGTCTTTTTGCACAAAGTCCGCGAGCATTGCCACTTTTCATTTCACTGCACATCTCGTATGTGTACGTGACGAATAAACTTGACTTGACTTGGTGGGAGAACTGGGAATGAAGAGAGAGAGGGAAAGCAAGGGCTACTTGAAGTTAGAGAAGTCAATGTTCATACCGCTGGGGTGTAAACTGCCCAAGTGAAATATGAGGTGCTGCTCCTCCAATTTGCGCTGGGCCTCACTCTAACAATGGAGGAGTCCCAGGACAGAATGGTCAGTGTGGGAATGGGAGGGGGAGTTGAAGTGCTGAACCACCGGGAGATCAGGTTGGTTTAGGCGGACCGAGCGGAGGTGTTCAGCGAAACGATCGCCGAGCCTGCGCTTGGTCTCACCGATATACAGGAGTATAGTCCACACCTGGAACAGCGGATACAGTAGATGAGGTTGGAGGAGGTGAGAGTGACTTTCCTGAAATTTCCTGCTTTCCCGAGGCAGCGTGAAGTGTATATGGAGTGAAAGGTGGGGAGTGTGGTCTGTGTGTTGGACTGGGCTACATCTACAATGGTGGGGAGTGTGGTCTGTGTGATGGACTGGGCTACATCTACAATGGTGGGGAGCGTGGTCTGTGTGATGGACTGGGCTACATCTACAATGGTGGGGAGTGTGGTCTGTGTGATGGACTGGGCTACATCTACAATGGTGGGGAGTGTGGTCTGTGTGATGGACTGGGCCGACCCAAAACATCACCTATCCATGTTCTCCACAGATGCTGCCTGACCCGCTGACCCACCCCTAGCAGCGCGTTCCAGGCACCCACCACACTCTGTGTAAAAAAACCTGCCCCACACATCTCCTTTAAACTTTGCCCCTCTCACCTTAAAGCTGCGCCCTCTAGTGTTTGGCATTCCCAAAATGGTTCTGACTGTCTTCCCTGTCTATGCCTCTCATCATTTTATATACTTCCAGCTCAAAGAACCTTGTGGGTGGTGGGGGGGAGAGTGATGGAATCTCACAAAGAGCTGGGACCCACACATAGACATACAGCATGGAAACAGGCCCTTCGGCCCAACTCATCCATGCTGACCATGCTGCCCCACCTACATTAGTCCCAACTGCCCGCTTTTGGCCCATATCCCTCTCAACCTGTCCCATCCATGTATCTGTTTAAATGTTGCAATGGTCCATGCCTCAACTACCTCCTCTGGCAGCTTGTTCCATACACCCACCACCCTCTGTGTGAAAAAGGTTACTCCAGCACTCTGTGAAACGTCACCTATCCATGTTCTCCACAGATGCTGCCTGACCCGCTGAGTTACTCCAGCACTCTGTGAAACGTCACCTATCCATGTTCTCCACAGATGCTGCCTGACCCACTGAGTTATGGTGCAGCAGCATCTATGGAGCAAAGGAAATAGGCAACGTTTCGGGCCGAAACCCTTCTGGAAATAGGCAACGTTTCGGGCCGAAATCCTTCTGGAAATAGGCAACGTTTCGGGCCGAAACCCTTACGGGTTTTGGCCCGAAACGTTGCCTATTTCCTTAGCTCCATAGATGCTGCCTGACCCGCTGGGTTACTCCAGCACTCTGTGTCTGTGTTAAACTAGTCTAAACCAAAGATCCTATAGGATCTTTGGTCTAAACAAGGGAAATTGGACCTGGGGTGGCAAGAGTTTAGGCTCAACACCGACACCCGGTGGTGAGCGGTGGAATCACACACACACACACACAACCCACATTATAGACTCCACTCATTTTACACATTCTTACAAAGCAGCGCCTATCTCAAAGCCGTGTAAATTACACATGCTTTTCCTGTAACAACTTATGGAAAAAGTCATATAAGTGTCTACACCACACAATGAACAGTTCAAAATCATGAGAGGAATAGATCGGGTAGACAGATGCACAGAGTCTCTTGCCCAGAGTAGGGGAATCGAGGACCAGAGGACATAGGCTCAAGGTGAAGGGGAAAAGATTTCATAGGAATCTGAGGGGTAACTTTTCCACACAGAGGGTTGTGGGTGTATGGAACGAGCTGCCGGAGGAGGTAGTTGAGGCTGGGACTATCTCAACATTTAAGAAACAGTGAGACAGGTACATGGATAGGACAGGTTTGGAGGGATAAGGACCAAACGTGGGCAGGTGGGACTAGTGTAGATGGGACATTGTTGGCCAGTGTGGGCGAGTTGGGCCGAAGGGCCTGTTTCCACGCTGTATCACTCTATGACTCTGGGACTTATTTAACTGAGAAACTAAAGCGGTTCCGATGACATTGTGTTTTTATTTGAACGCCTTGAACAGTTGCGCATTTGTGATGTTAATTCTCACGGGACAGTTCTGAACCAGCTTGACCTGTGTGGACAGTCATTGCTTCATTTGATCGATGTTTTCACAAGTGAATCATATCTTATTTGTCAGTGGGGATGAGAAGAGGCTGTGGCGGCGGCAGCAGCGGCAGCGGAGACCCGGCTCGGCCCTGGAGCGGTAGCGGCGGCAGCAGCGGCAGCGGAGACCTGACTCGGCCCTGGAGCGGTAGCGGCGGCAGCAGCGGCAGCGGAGACCTGACTCGGCCCTGGAGCGGTGGCGGCGGCAGCAGCGGCAGCGGAGACCCGGCTCGGCCCTGGAGCGGTGGCGGCGGCAGCGGAGACCCGGCTCGGCACAGAAGCTGTGGCGGCAGCAGCGGCAGCGGAGACCCGGCTCGGCCCTGGAGCTGTAGCAGCAACAGCAGCGGCAGCGGAGACCTGACTCGGCCCTGGAGCTGTAGCAGCAACAGCAGCGGCAGCGGAGACCCGGCTCGGCACAGAAGCTGCGGTGGCGGCAGCAGCAGCAGCAGCAGCGGCGGAGACCCGACTCGGCCCTGGAGTTGCGGCGGAGGCAGCAACCACCCGCGGAGTTTGAACCGTCGCCTCGGCGCAGAGGGAGAACAAAGGGGGAAGAGACAGAGACTTTAAGATTTTGCCTTCCACCACAGTGAGGAGGTGTTTGGTGAACTCACTGTGGTGGATGTTAAATTTGTGTTGATTGTGTGTTTTTGCCATTTTTAAAAATTATATGTATGACTGCAGGGAAACAAAATTTCGTTCAGACCGAAAGGTCTGAATGACAATAAAACGAATCTAATCTAAGAGTTTGGATTTCATGAGTGTATAATTATAACATGTACTGACAATGGAACAATAATATTCTGACTAGCTGTAGCTTTAACTGGCCCATCATGTACACAATAGCACAAAGATAAATATATAGTAATGAATAATACAATATCAATGAATAACCGCAATACCAGGCCAGCATAATGGTGCAACAATACACTTGGATAAACTCACATTAAAGTCACACAGAGGAAAGTTAGATGGACAAACAAGGAACTTCAGGTTACAGCGAATACCAGGACCAGTGCCGGCAAACACTCATCTTATGTTTAGGAAGGAACTGCAGATGCTGGTTAAAATCGAAGGTAGACACAAAATACTGGAATAACTCAGCGGGACAGGCAGCGTCTCTGGAGAGAAGGAACAGGCGACGTTTCGGGTTGAGACCCTTCTTCAGACTGAGAGTCGGGGGAGTGAGAAACAAGAGATATGAAAGAGTAAGGTGTGAAATCATGGGATCAAAGGGGATGAAGATCAAGGAAAATGTAGAATAGATGATTGTTAGCTGAGGGGAAGTTGACAACGAGGCGCACAAAGTAAGATTTAATCAGGAGGACGGTCAAACTAGTTGGAGAATTGGGAAGGGGAAGGGAATGGAGAGAGAGGGAAAGCAAGGGGTTACTTGAAGTTAGAGAAGTCAATGTTCATACCCCTGGGGTGTAAGCTGCCCAAGCGAAATATGAGGTGCTGCTCCTCCAATTTGCATTGGGCCTCACTCTGACAGTGGAGGAGGCCCAGGACAGAGAGGTCAGTGTGGGATTGGGAGGGGGAGTTGAAGTGCTGAGCAACCGGGAGATCGGGTAGGTTTAGGTGGACTGAGCGGAGGTGTTGGGCGAAACGATCGCCGAGCCTGCGCTTGGTCTCACCGATATACAGGAGTCCTCACCTGGAACAGCGGATACAGTAGATGGGGTTGGAGGAGGTGCAGGTGAACCTCTGCCTCACCTGTCAAGTCAAGTGTATTCGTCACATACACATACGAGATGTGCAGTGAAATGAAAAGTGGCAATGCTCGCGGATTGGGCAAAAAATCGTACAAAACAGAATGGAACAGAATCACATTTTCACATATTACATATTTGTTTTGAGGGAAAAAAAGAAAAAACAGGAATTTTAAAAAGACAATTTTGAAAAGACCGTCGGGGTCCTTGGACGGAGTCGAGGGGGGGAGGTGTAGGGACAGGTGTTGCATCTCATCATATGTTAATCCACTGATTAGCGGGATCATTCTGGTATACCTCCTCTGGACCCTCACCAGAGGTAGCACATCCTTCCTCAGATATGCTCTCAACGCTCCAAGTGTGGTCTGACCAGAGTCTTATAGAGCCTCAGCAATGAATGAGAACCTCAGGCTGAACACAGATATCACCGGGAGCAAGAGGGAAACACGAGCGTTTTAAGTCCTGCTAGATGCAGGAAGATTGTTCCCGATGTTGTGGAAGTCCAGAACTAGGGGTCACAGTTTAAGGATAAAGGGGAAATCTTTTAGGACCGAGATGAGAAAAACATTTTTCACACAGAGAGTGGTGAATCTGTGGAATTCTCTGCCACAGAGGGTAGTTGAGGCCAGTTCATTGGCTATATTTAAGAGGGAGTTAGATGTGGCCCTTGTGGCTAAAGGGATCAGGGGGTATGGAGAGAAGGCAGGTACAGGATACTGAGTTGGATGATCAGCCATGATCATATTGAATGGCGGTGCAGGCTGGAAGGGCCGAATGGCCTACACCTGCACCTATTGTCTATGTTTCTATGTTTCTAAGTCTGACGTCAGATCCAGAAAATGTGCTGTTCACCCCGCAGGTCCCACGGATCGAGAAACAAAGTTCACGTTTAACTGTTAATCCCAGGAATGAATGGGTTAACATAAGATATATATATATCTATACATCACTAAAACTCTCGTCTTGTTTGGACATCTGTCTGTGATCTCAAGGAACTACGCCAAAATGGTACACAATAGCGCAAAGATATTTGCACCACCTCACTCACCTTGGTCCCGTTGTCGTTCCAGTTATGATTCCGTACACATTGACGTTATATTTCGTGAGAAATTTTATATTTCGAAACTTAAAAAGTCAATATTTGAGAAAAACGTCTTCACTCTCCAGCGAATTCTTCAGCTATGACTTCACAAGACAACATTGTTGCAATCTCGGCACACTGAGTCCTGCCAGCACTAGAAAGTGGGAACGGGTTGAGTTGAGGAGCGGGCCCCGTGTGACAGGGACCCGACTCCAGCATCTGTGGAGAACGTGGATAGGTGACGTTTCACAAAGTGCTGGAGTAACTCAGCGGGTCAGGCAGCATCTGTGGAGAACATGGATAGGTGACGTTTCACAGAGTGCTGGAGTAACTCAGCGGGTCAGGCAGCATCTGTGGAGAACATGGATAGGTGACGTTTCACAGAGTGCTGGAGTAACTCAGCGGGCCAGGCAGCATCTGTGGAGAACATGGATAGGTGACGTTTCACAGAGTGCTGGAGTAACTCAGCAGGTCAGGCAGCATCTGTGGAGAACATGGATAGGTGACGTTTCACAGAGTGCTGGAGTAACTCAGCGGGTGCAGCAGCATCTATGGAGCTAAGGAAATAGGCAACGTTTCGGGTCGAAACCCTTCCGGGTTTCGGCCCGAAACGTTGCCTATTTCCAGAAGGGTTTCGGCCTGAAACGTTGCCTATTTCCTTCGCTCCATAAATGCTGCTGCACCATAACTCAGCGGGTCAGGCAGCATCTGTGGAGAACATGGATAGGTGACGTTTCGGGTCGAGACCCTTCAGTTAATTTCAGCGGCACCTATCCATGTTCTCCACAGATGCTGCCTGACCCGCTGAGTTACTCCGGCACTCTGTGTCTGTCTTCGGAATTAACTCTTCGCCGCTGGGCCTGTGAGCAAACATGTAACCATGGCAACTGCTGCTGGAGAAAGCTGTGGTCTCAGGGTGATCAGCAAATACAATCCACCTGCCACGGTTTGTACGTTAATCACTCAGAAAATCTCCCCCGCCTGCGCCAAATACCACGGGGGCGCGACGTACAGAACGTAACCTGCAGTGTACGTGTGTGTGTGTGTGTGTGGTGTGTGTGTGTGTGTGTGGTGTGTGGGTGTGTGTGTGTCTGTGTGTGTATGTGTGCGTGTGTGTGTCTATGTGTGTGTCTGTGTCTACGTGTGTGTGTGTGTGTGTGTATGTGTGTGTGTGTGTGTGTGTGTCTATGTGTATGTGTGTGTGTGTGTGTCTGTGTGTGTCTGTGTCTACGTGTGTGTGTCTATGTGTGTGTCTGTGTCTACGTGTGTGTGTCTCTGTCTCTGGCCAGCAGAGGTCGTGTGTCCGTGCGCAGTGACTGTCTGACCACCCCCTCACTTACACGGGGACCGTACAGTATTTGCAGCTGTGGTCATGGCCAGAGACGAGGAGAGCTGACTTCACCCCGAGGGCTGTGAATCTGTGTAAAAAGGGGCGTCAAGGTGGTGCAGCGGGTAGAGCTGCTGCCTCACGGCGCCAGAGACCCGGGTTCCATCCTGACTACGGGTGCTGTCTGTACGGAGTTTGCACGTTCTCCCCGTGAACTGCGTGGGTTTTCTCCGGGTGCTCCGGTTTCCTCCCACATTCCTCTTCCTTTCTTCTTCCCGCTCCCCCCACATCAGTCTGAAGAAGGGTCTCGACCCGAATCGTCACCGATTCCTTCTCTCCATAGATGCTGCCTCACCCACTGAGTTTCTCCAGCATTTTTGTCTACCTTCCATTACTACTGAGATCAATAACCTTCAACACACACACACACACACACACGCACGCACACACACACACACACGCACGCACGCACACACGCACACGCACACACACGCACGCACACACGCGCACACACACACACGCACGCACACACACATACGCACGCACATACGCACGCACACGCACGCACACACACACATGCACACACACACACACGCACACACACACGCAGACACACACACGCGCACACACACACGCACACACATGCAGACACATACACACACACGCACAGACACACACACACACACGCACACACACACACACGCACACACACACACACACGCACACACACACACACACACACACACAACTTACCTTATACAGAGAGATGTGCAAAACAAACTTTATCATCCAAAATAAATACAAGGAGCAGAGGTAGGCCATTCGGCCCATCGAGTCTACTCCACCATGGCTGATCTATCTCTCCCTCCTAACCCCATTCTCCTGCCTTCTCCCCATTATCCCCGACGCCCGCACTAATTAAGAATCTGTTAATCTCCGCCTTAAAAATATCCACTGACTTGTGGCCTCCACAGCCGTCTGTGGCAATGAATTCCACAGATTCACCACCCTCTGGCTAACGAAATTCCTCCTCATCTCCTTCCTAAAGGAAAGTCCTTTAATTCTGAGGCTGTGACCTCTGGTCCTAGACTCTCCCACGAGTGGAAACATCCTCTCCACATCCACTCTATCCAAGATGGCGGCCCACCCAGGCTAGATCTGTAATCACGCATTACAAGCGCTCCACTCGTTTAATCCTCTCCCTTCATCCTGTGTCCTCTGTTTTTTGTCCTCTGTCCTCTGTCCTCTGTGCTCTGGTTTCTGTCCACTGCGGACCCACAATCACGTGTTGTCTTTCCGCTGACTGGTTAGCGCGCAACATAAAAAGCGTTTCCCTGTACCTCGCTACACGGGACGATAAACTCAACTCACATCATCTCACAAGAGTTCGTTGTTTTTATTTCATAAAAGACAAACCGCGCGGCAATGTTAAAATTCGCTTAACGTTTTCAACAAGTTCATTTGTACGACTTCAGTACAGACAATCACAGTGGGGGGGGTTTGGAAACAATCGAAGGTGATCTGGAACGGAGTGCAAAGGGCCTGTCCCACATAGGCGATATTTTTTAGGCGACTTCCGGCGATCGCCACATGGTGCCGCGTGAACGGCCGCGAGTCGTCTCCTCAGTCGCCCAAAGAGTCGTAGCGTCTTTCTGGTGGCCGCTGGATTTTCAACATGTTGGACGTTTTTCGGAGACAGTCGGCGACTGTGGGTTTGACCCCCAATGAGCGTAGCTTGACTTTTCCTGACGTAGGCGCTGTTGTCGTTGTGGCCCAGGTGATGTAGGTTGTTGCCGGGTGCGGACGTTGTGTTTTTTTTGTTGTTACAAGTAATGATTCTATTACAAATGTTATATTGTAGGCGGGGGTCCAGTCGCCGTTTTTACAGCGACCTGCTACGGCCATGACAGTCACCAGCAATCGCCTAAAAATAGTCTAAGTGGGACAGGCCCTTAGGAGGGTTGATGAGCAGAGTTGGCAGCATCGATCTCCTCTAACAGTGTCGTCTCTCTGTCTCGGTATCATTCAGTGCATCTCTGAGATCTGTATGTGTAGGAAGGAACTGCAGATGCCGGTTTACACCGAAGATAGACACAAAATGCTGGAGTAACTCAGCGGGTCAGGCAGCATCTGTGGGGAACATGGATAGGTGACGTTACACAGAGTGCTGGAGTAACTCAGCGGGTGCAGCAGCATCTATGGAGCTAAGGAAATAGGCAACGTTTCGGGTCGAAACCCTTCCGGGTTTCGGCCCGAAACGTTGCCTATTTCCAGAAGGGTTTCGGCTCGAAACGTTGCCTATTTCCTTCGCTCCATAGATGCTGCTGCACCATAACTCAGCAGGCCAGGCAGCATCTGTGGAGAACATGGATAGGTGACGTTTCACAGAGTGCTGGAGTAACTCAGCGGGTCAGGCAGCATCTGTGGAGAACAAGGATAGGTGACGTTTCACAGAGTGCTGGAGTAACTCAGCGGGTCAGGCAGCATCTATGGAGCGAAGGAATAGGTGACGTTTCGGGTCGAGACCCAATGTGGGGGGGGGGGGGAGGCGGGAAGAAGAAAGTAAGAGGCGGAGACTGTGGGCTGTGGGGGAGCTGGGAAGGGGAGGGGAAAGAGAGAGAAAGCAGGGACTATTGAAATTGGAGAATTCAATGTTCATACCGCTGGGGTGTAAACTATGAGGTGCTGCTCCTCCAATTTACGGTGGGACTCACTCTGGCCATGGAGGAGGCCCAGGACAGAAAGGTCGGATACGGAATGGGAGGGGGGAGTTGAAGTGTTGAGCCACCGGGAGATCAGGTTGGTTAGTGCGGACCGAGCGGAGGTGTTGGGCGAAGCGATCGCCAAGCCTGTGCTTTTGAACGTTTGAAGATTTAACAGGAATCTGATGGTTAACTTTTTTCACACAAAGGGTGGTGGGTGTATGGAACGAGCTTCCACTAGTGGGAGAGTCCAGGACCAGAGGGCTCAGCCTCGGAATTAAAGGGCGTTCCTTTAGGGGGGAGACAAGGAGGAATTTCTTTAGCCAGAGGGTGGTGAATCTGTGGAATTCATTGCCACAGACGGCTGTGGAGGCCACAAGTCAGTGGATATTTTTTAAGGCAGAGATAGATAGATTCTTGATTAGTGCGGGTGTCAGGGGTTATGGGGAGAAGGCAGGAGAATGGGGTTAGGGGGTAAAGATAAATCAGATTTAATTGAATGGTGGATTAGATTTGATGGGCCGAATGGCCTATTTCTGCTCCTCAAACATCTGAACGAGTGCCGTGATTAAAAGCTCCAAACCAACAATCACCAAACAGCAGAGTTTGGCTGATTGACCACCCGTGAAATTTTATTTAAGATGTTTCGTATAATTTAGTTTGGAGATACGGCATGGAAACAGGCCCTTCGGCCCACCGAACCCGTGCTGGCCAGCAATCCCCGCACACTGTCACCTTATCCCACACACACTGGGGACAATTTACACATTTACACCAAAGCCAATTAACCCACAAACCCGCACGTCTTTGGAGTGTGGGAGGAAACCGGAGCACCCGGAGAAAACCCACCCAGGTCACGGGGAGAACGTGCAAACTCTGTACAGACAGCACCCGTAGTCGGGTTCGAACCCGGGTCTCTGGCGCTGTGAGGCAGCAGCTCTACCTGCTGCATCACCGTGCCACCAATAGCGTCAACAATCTGTCCTTGAAGTAAACATGCAGTGAGGCGTGACGGAATGTTCCAGATAAACGTCAGATAAAAGCACACATCTTCAGCCCCTCTTCACTCTGGAGTGCCACAGCGCGGAAACAGGCCCTTCGGCCCAGCTTGCCCACACCGGCAACATGTCCCATCTACACTAGTCCCACCTGCCTGCGTTTGGTCCATATCCCTCCAAACCTGTCCTATCCATGTACCTGTCTTAACTGTTTCTTAAATGTTGGGAAAGTCCCAGCCTCAACTACCTCCTCCGGCAGCTCGTTCCATACACCCACCACCCTCTGTGTGAAAAAGTTACCTATTAAATCTTTCCCCCTTCACCTTAAACCTATGTCCTCTGGTCCTTGATTCCCCTACTCTGGGCAAGAGACTCTGTGCGTCTACCCGATCTATTCCTCTCATGATTTTGTACACCTCTATAAGGTCGCCCCTCATCCTCCTGCGCTCCAAGGAATAGAGACCCAGCCTGCTCAACCTCTCCCTGTAGCTCACACCCTCTAGTCCTGGCAACATCCTCGTAAATCTTCTCTGCGCCCATTCCAGTGTTGGCTGAAATTGGGAAAGGGAGACAAGGTGTTCCTTGCTGCTCGGAAGCTCCGGTCCCAAGACGTGACGCAGGGATTCACGTAAACCATTAGTACAATCAACGCATTCCATGCACACCAATGTACGATCACACACTAACCAACCAGCAGACACTTACACTTGGGGTACGAGAATGAATCTTCCCCGAGCATCGAATAAACCATAACAACGTGACCTTCTCCCAACTTGCGTTCATTTCTTGGTCTTTGTGAAACATTTCTTCTTTGCCATCAGTATCACCGGCACTTTGCCAAGAACGTACAACCCCTTTATGCATTCCCACCAAAACGGAACACACTCGGTGGCATGCCAGCATCTTTAGGGACTGTCCCAATCGGGCAACTCTTTAAGCGACTGCCAGGGACTAGTTTTAATGGAATTCACCTAGGTCAATAGACAATAGGTGCAGGAGTAGGCCATTCGGCCCTTCGAGCCAGCACCGCCATTCAATGTGATCATGGCTGATCATCCCCAATCAGTACCCGTTCTTGCCTTCTCCCCATATCCCCTGACTCCGCTATTTTTAAGAGCCCTATCTAACTCGCTCCTGAAAGTATCCGGAGAACCGGCCTCCACCGCCTCCTGAGGCAGGGAAACAATTAAACAGGTACATGGATAGGACAGGTTTAGAGGGATATGGGCCAAATGCAGGCAGGTGGGACCTGTGTAGATGGGACATGTTGGTCGATGTTGGCAAGTTGGGCCTGTTTCTGTGCTGTGTGCCTTCTCCCCATATCCCCTGACTCCGCTATCTTTAAGAGCCCTATCTAGCTCTCTCTTGAAAGCATCCAGAGAACCTACCTCCACCGCCCTCTGAGGCAGAGAATTCCACAGACTCACAACTCCCTGTGTGAAAAACACACGGCAGTGGCAAAAATTGTTGCCACTATCGCCAAACTTTGGTCGCCTGTCGACGCCCAAAAAATCGCCTCAGTGGGACAGTCCCAAGAGATCGCTTCGCCACCGAACAGCTACAACCACAAACAAATATCAGACCGCTCTAAAAAAAAAAAACCGGCAGGCATTTCCTACACATCACACTGACCAAATATAAAACCCATTATCAACCACAACATTTTATAGATTTTTTTTTTGAGTCACCTTGACAAACAATAAAAAAAACGAAACTCAAAATACATCAGAATTAGGGCTCGTTGGAATCTGTGAGGATATTCCGTGTTGGACGAAACGTTCCTGATTTTTTGCATAACATTCGATTCACTCACGGTATCTGTAACGTATCCGTTCAGTTCAGTTTGTGTAAAGAACGGCAGCTAGATGCTAGACACAGAGTGCTGGAGTAACTCAGCGGGTCAGGCAGCATCTGTGGAGATGACTTGGGGACGGGACCCTTCTTCAGACCGCTGCTGTAGTTACGGTTCCTGGTCGGCAAAGCTGCATTTCCACACAACGAGAGGCAATGTTTTCCCTTTATGTCCTTTCTCCGCTCGCTGTGAGCCGCGCGCGGGGTGACGGAGACGCAGACGGAGACGGAGACGGAGACGGAGTCCGCAGATGTGAGTCGTTCTCGTCCCTGGTGTGAGCTGTCCAGTCCACTCAACGCAGTGGTCAGACTGGGGGTGAGTGGGGCTAAGGAGGGTGGGAGGGAGGGAGGGAGGGAGAGGGAGGGAGGGAGGGAGGGAGGGAGGGAGGAAGATGAGAAAGAGAGGGAGAGGGAGAGGGAGAGGCGAGAGGGAGAGGGAGAGGAGAGGGAGAGGAGAGAGGGAAGAGTGGGAGAGGGAGAGGGAGAGGAGATGGAGAGGGAAGAGGGAGAGAGAGGGAGAGAGAGAGGGAGAGGGAGAGAGAGGGAGAGAGAGAGGGAGGGAGAGAGAGAGAGGGAGAGAGAGAGAGGAAGAGAGAGGGAGAGAGGGAGAGAGGGAGAGAGAGAGGGAGAGAGCGAGGGAGAGAGAGGGAGAGAGAGAGGGAGAGGGAGAGGTGAGGAGAGATGATGTTGCAAGGTAGAGCAGGCATTAGCCGTGTAGTTTGATCTTGCGATACGAGTGGTGTAGGTGAGGGTGAAGCGTAGGGGCTGGGTCCGCCAGTGCGAGCGTGCGTGCCTGCTAGCGAGCGAGCGAGCGGAGGAACGGTGGCGTTTCCCTACGACACCTCCACATCTCCGCTCCCCTCCCCGTGCCGAGTCCTGCGCAGGTTGTCCTTCATCTTCACAAACTCCGGTGCGTTCTCCTGCCTCTCCACCGCCTCCAGCTTCTCCTGCTCCATCTACACAGCGACACAACGGGAACAGCGATCACCATTGTGCGGTACCCCCAAACCTCCTGCAACTTCCCGTGACCCTCCCCCCTGCCTGCCCCCCCTAACTCTACCCGCAACAACCCCTGGAGTATTGTGTGCAGTTCTGGTCCCCTACTTTGAGGAAGGACATTCTTGCTATTGAGGGAGCCCAGCGTAGGTTTACCAGGTTAATTCCCGGGATGGCGGGACTGTCATATGCTGAGAGAATAGAGCAGCTGGGCTTGTACACTCTGGAGTTTAGAAGGATGAGAGGGAATCTCATTGAAACATTTAAGATTGTTAAAGGTTTGGACACGCTAGAGGCAGGAAACATGTTCCCGATGTTGGGGGAGTCCAGAACCAGGGGCCACAGTTTAAGAATAAGGGGTAAGCCATTTAGAACGGAGACGAGGAAACATTTTTTCTCACAGAGAGTTGTGAGTCTGTGGAATTCTCTGCCTCAGAGGGCGGTGGAGGCCGGTTCTCTGGATGCTTTCAAGAGAGAGCTAGATAGGGCTCTTAAAGATAGCGGAGTCAGGGGATATTGGGGAGAAGGCAGGAACGGGGTACTGATTGGGTATGATCAGCCATGATCACATTGAATGGCGGTGCTGGCTCGAAGGGCCGAATGGCCTACTCCGCCTGTCCCACTAACATCAGCAACCTTGGGGAGTGTTCCCCACAATGCTTGGTTTAGATGGAAACATAGACAATAGGTGCAGGAGTAGGCCATTCGGCCCTTCGAGCCAGCACCGCCATTCAATATGATCATGGCTGATCATCCACAATCAGTACCCCGTTCCTGATTTCTCCCCATATCCCCTGATTCTGTTAGCCCCAAGAACTAAATCTAACTCTCTCCATCCAGAAAACATCCAGTGAATCGGACTCCACTGCCTTCTGTGGCAGAGAATCCCACATATTCACAACTCTCTGGGTGAAAACTTTTTTCCTCATCTCAGTCCTAAATGGTCGACCTCTTATTCTTAAACTGTGACCCCTGGTTCTGGACTCCCCCAACATGGGGAACATTTTTCCTGCTTCTAGCCTGTCCAATACCTTAGTTTAGCAATACTGCACAAAAAAACAGGCCCTTCGGCCCACTGAGTCCGTGCCGACCAGCGATCACCCATACACACTAGTTCTTAGTTTTTAGTTTTGTTTCTAGACACCTCTAGGACTAGAGATCACAGCCTCAAAATTAAAGGACGTTCCTTTAGGAAGGAGATGAGGAGGAATTTCTTTAGTCAGAGGGTGGTGAATCTGTGGAATTCATTGCCACAGACGGCTGTGGAGGCCACAAGTCAGTGGATATTTATAAGACAGAGATAGATAGATTCTTGATTAGTACGGGTGTCAGGGGTCATGGGGAGAAGGCAGGAGAATGGGGTTAGGAAGGAGAGATAGATCAGCCATGGTTGAATGGCGGAGTAGACTCGATGGGTCGAATGGCCTATTTCTGCTCCTATCACATGAACATACAGAGTGGAAACAGGCCCTTCGGCCCACCAAGTCCCCGCACACTAATACTATCCTACACACACTAGGGACAAATTACAATTTTACCGAAGCCAATTAACTCACAAATTGGGGGAGGAAACCGGAGCACCCGGAGAAAACCCAGGCAGGTCACGGGGAGAACGTGCAAACTCCGTACAGACAGCGCCCGTAGTCAGGATGGAACCCGGGCGCTGTGAGGCAGCAACTCTTCCCGCTGCGCCACCGTTCAGTTTGATTCTCCAGAATCAGCGTGAAAACAGGCCCTTCGGCCCATCAAGTCCATGCCGACCAATGATCACTTTAGTTGCATGTTATCCAACTTACAAGTTGTGAGTTGCCGTTAGCGTGTGTGGGACAGCGTTGGTTATGCCGATCGCTGGCCGGCGCGGAGTTGGTGGGCTCGGACCTCGGGGAACACACAGTGATGGGCTGGCCCGAGGTATCGTGCCCACTGCACAACCTCTCGTGCCCGCTGGCGTTACCCACCTGGTCCAATCTCTGCTGCCGTTTCATCAGCTCCTGCTCCAGGTCTGATCTCTTCAACCCCTCCTCCTCCTTCTTCTGCTTCACCACCAGGTCTCTTTTCCTCTGTTCCATCACCCTCTGCAGCTCTGGCTTATTCTGTGGAGCGATCCCCCTGTAAATGCACACACAGGCTCACATGGTGGCACACACACCATTAGCTCAGAGCAGCTCAGCCTCGTTTACTGTAGTGTGTAGTGTAGTGTGTAGTGTAGTTTGAGTAAAATAAAATTGCAATCAAGTCATCCACAGCACAGTACAGATACATCATAAAGGGAACAACATTTAGTGCAGGAGAAAGTCCAGTAGAGTCTGACTAAAGATAGTCCGCGGGTCACCAATGAGCTAGAAGATTGAGGGGGGATCTTATAGAAACTTACAAAATTCTTAAGGGGTTGGACAGGCTAGATGCAGGAAGATTATTCCCGATGTTGGGGAAGTCCAGAACAAGGGGTCACAGTTTAAGGATAAGGGGGAAATCTTTTAGGAGCGAGATGAGGAAAACATTTTTCACACAGAGAGTGGTGAATCTGTGGAATTCTCTGCCAGAGAAGGTAGTTGAGGCCACAGTTCATTGGCTATATTTAAGAGAGAGTTAGATGTGGCCCTTGTGGCTAAAGGGATCAGGGGGTATGGAGAGAAGGCAGGTACAGGATACTGAGTTGGATGATCAACCATGATCATATTGAATGGCGGTGCAGGCTCGAAGGGCCGAATGGCCTCTACTCCTGCACCTATTTTCTATGTTTCTTTGAATAACATTTAGTGCAAGATAAAGTCCAGTAGAGTCTGATTAAAGATAGTCTGCGGGGCACCAATGAGGTGTATGGGAGATCTCTAGTTGGTGGTGAATCTGTGGAATTCATTGCCTATACATTTTGCCCGATGGGAGAGGGGAGAAGAGGGAGTGACTGGGGTGAGACTGGTCCTTGATGATGCTGCTGGCCTTGCCGAGGCAGCGTGAGGTGTAGATGGAGTCTGTGGAACGGAGGTTGGTTTGTGTGATGGTCTGGGCTGCTGGCCACTTGAGTTGGGCTGAAGGACATGTTTCTGTGCTACATGGCTATAGGACGTTAATAACTTGGACAAGATGATTAAGAAATATTCAGACAGGTACATGGATAGGACAGGTTTGGAGGGATATGGGGCAAGCGCAGGCAGGTGGGACATTTTCTGGTTGGCTGCCAGTGACTAGCGGAGTTCCGCAGGGCTCGGTGCTGGGGCCGCTACTCTTCACGTTGTATATTAATGACTTGGACGAGGGGATTGAAGGCTTTGTGGCCAAGTTTGCGGATGATACGAAAATAGGTAGAGGTAGTGTAGAGAAAGCAGGGACTCTGCAGAAGGACTTGGACAGGTTGGGAGAGTGGGCAGAGAAGTGGCAGATGGAATATAGTGTAACAAAGTGTGGAGTCGTGCATTTTGGCAGTAGGAATAAAGGCGTTGACTATTTTCCAAATGGGGAGAGAATCCAGAAATCGGAGGTGCAAAGGGAATTGGGAGCTGGTGCAGGATTCCCAAAAAGTTAATCTGCAGTCGAATCGGTAGTAAAGAAAGCAAACTCAATGCTAGCATTTATTTCAAGGGGGCCTGTATACACAAACAGGCATGTAATGCTGAGGCTCTATAAGGCGCTGGTTAGGCAGCATTTGGAATATTGTGAGCAATTTTGGGCCCTATATCTGAGGAAGGATGTGCTGGCTCTGGAGAGGGTCCAGAGGAGGTTTACAAGAACGATCCCAGGAATGAGTGGGTTAACGTACGATGAGCGTTTGACGACACTGGGCCTGTACTCGCTGGAGTTTAGAAGAAGAGTACAGAATAGTGAAAGGTCTGGATAGAGTGGATGTGGAGAGGATAGTTTGCACTAGTGGGAGAGTCTAGGACCAGAGGGCACGACCTCAGAATAAAAGGACGTTCTTTTAGGAAGGAGGTGAGGAGGAATTTCTTTAGCCAGGGGTGGTGAATCTGTGGAATTCATTGCCACAGACGGCTGTGGAGGCCACAAGTCAGTGGATGTTTGTAAGGCGGAGATAGATAGAATCTTGATTAGTGCGGGTGTCAGAGGTTATGGGGAGAAGGCAGGAGAATGGGGTTAGGAGGGAGAGATAGATCAGCCATGATTGAATGGCGGAGTAGACTTGGTGGGCTGAATGGCCTAATTCTACTCCTATCACATGACTAGTGTAGGTGGGACATGAAGGGCCTGTTTCTGTGCTGTCTCACTCTATGACATGTTGGGCTGAAGGGCCAGACTGGACATGATGGGCTGAAGAGCCTGTTTCCATGCTGTATCACTGTGACATGTTGGGCTGAAGGGCCAGACTGGACATGATGGGCTGAAGGGCCAGTCTGGGCATGTTGGGCTGAAGGGCCTGTTTCCGTGCTGTATCACTCTATGGCATGTTGGGTGGAGGGCCAGTCTGGTCATGTTGGGCTGAAGGGCCTGTTTCCGTGCTGTATCACTCTATGGCATGTTGGGCTGGAGGGCCAGTCTGGACACGATGGGCTGAATGGCCTGTGTCCACACTCTGTGGCATGTTGGGCTGAAGGGCCAGTCTGGACATGATGGGCTGAAGGGCCAGTCTGGACATGATGGGCTGAAGGGCCAGTCTGGACATATTGGGTGAATGGCCTGTGTCCACACTCTCTCTATCTCTCTCTGTGTCTGTGGGACCCACCGTTTCTGGTTGATGATCATTTCTCTGTGCAGGTCCTGGTGGTTTTTCGATGTCTTCACTGGGTTGACCAGCTTCCTGGGTTTGATGAGTTCACTGCACTCCTCGTCGTCTATATAGTCTGCCTCCGCCATCGTCCCCTCGCCCGTGTTCCACGCGCTCTGAGCCAACGCTGGCTTCCCTCTCTCTGCAACAAAACCAGCAGAAACATCCAGTCAAAGGTGCCGCACATCTCACCCAATCCCAGGTGTCTGAAGGTGAGAGGGGTAACATTAAAGGTAGACGTACACAAGAGGAGTCTCTTGCCCAGAGTAGGGGAATCGAGGACCAGAGGACATAGGTTTAAGGTGAAGGGGAAAATATTTAATAGGAATCCGAGGGGTAACTTTTCCACACAGAGGGTGGTGGGTGTATGGAACAAGCTGCCAGAGGAGGTAGTTGAAGCTGGGATTATCGCAACGTTAAATAAACGATTAGACAGGTACATGGATAGGACAGGTTTGGAGGGATACGGGCAGTGGGACTAGTGTAGATGGGACATGTTGGTCGTTGTGGGCAAGTTGGGCCGAAGGCAAGAGGTTCTCGACCCGGAACGTCACCCATTCCGTCTCTCCACAGATGCTGCCTGACCCGCTGAGTTACTCCAGCACTCTGTGAAACGTCACCTATCCATGTTCTCCACAGATGCTGCCTGACCCGCTGAGTTACTCCAGCACTCTGTGAAACGTCACCTATCCATGTTCTCCACAGATGCTGCCTGACCCGCTGAGTTACTCCAGCACTCTGTGAAACGTCACCTATCCATGTTCTCCACAGATGCTGCCTGACCCGCTGAGTTACTCCAGCACTCTGTGAAACGTCACCTATCCATGTTCTCCACAGATGCTGCCTGACCCGCTGAGTTACTCCCAGCACTCTGTGTCTTTTAGTGTAAACCAGAATCTGCATTTCCTCGTTTCTACATACTAAGTGTGTGCCTTAGAATGCCGGAGACCAGGGTTCGATCCTGACTACGGGTGCTGTCTGTATGGAGTTTGCACGTTCTCCCTGTGACCTGCATGGGTTTTCTCCCAGATCTTCGGTGACCTCCCACACTCCAAAGACGTGCAGGTTTGTAGGTTAATTGGCTTGGGTTTGTATACTGTGTGAGGTTAAATTGTCCTTAGTGTGTGTGGGGTAGTGTTACTGTACGGGGATCGCTGGTCGGCACGGACTCGGTGGGCCGAAGGGCCTGTGTCCGTGCTGTATCTCTAAACTAAACTAAAGTAATGTGCTGTGGGAAGGAGCAGCAGACGCTGGTTTAAACCGAAGATGGACACAAAATGCTGGAGTAACTAGCGGGACAGGCAGCATCTCTGGAGAGAAGGAATGGGTGACGTTTCAGGTCGAGGCCAAACTACACTCTGTACATTCGTAACCTTAAATACTCTGCCCTTGGGGGGGGGAAAGTGAATAAAATTGAAGTAATCTGGAACACAATTGTGGTTCTCTGCCAGAGCGTAATTGTGATGTCTGTGAGCAAGACCTCTCTTAAGTTAGTGTGCCCAATGCTTAATAACTACGCTCTGTGGCCAGCTATTAAAACATTCTGCTCTTAAACTAAAGTTTAGTTTAGTTAGAGACACAGCGTGGAAACGGGCCCCTTTACAATGTTACCGAAGCCAATTAACCTACAAACCTGCACGTCTTTGGAGTGTGGGAGGAAACCGGAGCGCCCGGAGAAAACCCAACGCAGGTCACGGGGAGAACGTGCAAACTCCGTACAGACAGCACCCGTAGTCGGGATCGAACCCGGGTCTCTGGCGCTGTGAGGCAGCAGCTCTACCCGCTGTGACATCCCTAATTTAAGAGGGAGTTAGATGTGGCCCTTGTGGCTAAAGGGATCAGGGGGTATGGAGAGAAGGCAGGTACAGGATACTGAGTTGTATGATCAGCCATGATCATATTGAATGGCGGATCAGGCTCGAAGGGCCGAATGGCCTCTACTCCTGCACCTATTGTCTATGTTTTCTATGTTTCTATGTAATCTGTATCTGTACACTGTGGACGGCTCGATTGTAATCATGTGTTGTCTTTCCGCTGACTGGTTAGCACGCAACAAAGGCTTTCCACTGTACCTCGGTACACGTGACAATAAACTGATCTTTGAACTGATCTGTGAAGGACGTTCTTGCTATCGAGGGAGTGCAGCGTAGGTTCACAAGGTTAATTCCCGGGATGGCGGGACTGTCATATGCTGAGAGAATGGAGCGGCTGGGCTTGTACACTCTGGAGTTTAGAAAGATGAGAGGGGGATCTTATTGAAACATATAAGATTATTAAGGGTTTGGACACGCTAGAGGCAGGAAACATGTTCCCGATGTTGGGGGAGTCCAGAACCAGGGGCCACAGTTTAAGAATAAGGGGTAAGCCATTTAGAGCGGAGACGAGGAAACATTTTTTCTCACAGAGAGTTGTGAGTCTGTGGATTTCTCTGCCTCAGAGGGCGGTGGAAGCCGGTTCTCTGGATACTTTCAAGAGAGAGCTAGATAGGGCTCTTAAAGATAGCGGAGTCAGGGGATATGGGGAGAAGGCAGGAACGGGGTACTGATTAGGGATGATCAGCCATGATCACATTGAATGGCGGTGCTGGCTCGAAGGGCCGAATGCCCTACTCCTACACCTATTGTCTATTGAACTTGAACTAATCACGAATCTATCTATCTCTGCCTTAAAAATATCCATTCTGTTGCAATGAATTCCACAGATTCACCACCCTCTGACTAAAGAAATTCCTCCTCATCTACTTGCTAATGGAACGTCCTTTAATTCTGAGGCTGAGCCCTCTGGTCTGAGACTCTCCCACTAGTGGAAACATCCTCTCCACATCCACTCTATCCTGTGGCCTTTATAGATGTGAACACACAGTGTTCCGTCAGGAAGCAGGGACTGACTGGCGCTCCAGGGGATTCGAGGGTCATCTCAGCTTCAGGATGAGCTGGGAAAAGCTCCAACCCCCCGCCCTCTGGCAACGAACAGAGTTTCCTTTCCGCACACTCCTCTCCCCACCCCCTCGATTTGCCAGCCCAGTTCCACTGCAACTACCTAAACAAGATACGATGCACGCCCTTCCCGAATTCGGGATCAAATCCCAAGGACAGCAAAGGGCGGCCTTGCATCAGCTTACAGCAGTCTCACACACACGCACGCACACAATACAATTACAATACAATTCAATTTATTGTCATTTGGACCCCTTGAGGTCCAAACGAAATGCCACACACACACACACACACACACACACACACGCACACAGACACGCACACACACGCACACACACGCACGCACACACACACGCACACACACATGCACACACACACACGCACACGCACGCACACAGATACACACACACACACACACGCACACACAGATACACACACACACGCACACACACACGCACACACACACGCACACACACACACACACAGAGAGCATCAGCCCAGTCTCCTTGCTCTTGGCAGTCAGGGGACTGTAGATATTAATAACCTCAAGCCTAACAAACCAGGCAAAACCAATGGGAATGGAACAGCCCAGCTATGAAGCAGTCATGGTCATAAGGTCACAATTGATAGGAGTAGAATTCGGCCATTCGGCCCATCTAGTCTACTCTGCCATTCAATCAATGGCTGATCTATCTCTCCCTCTCAGCCCCATTCTCCTGCCTTCTCCCCATAACCCCCGACACCCGCACTAATCAAGAATGGTGGGGAAGTCACTGTTACACTGCGAGGAACCAGGCCCTTCGGCCCACCGAGTCCGCGCCGACCAGCGATCCCCGCACACTTATACTATCCTACACACACTGGGGACAATTTACATTTACACCAAGCCAATTAACCTACAAACCTGCACGTCTTTGGAGTGTGGGAGGCAACCGGAGATCTCAGGGAAAACCCACGCAGGTCACGGGGAGAACGTGCAAACTCCGTACAGACAGCGTAAACTCAAATAAATTGACTTGTTTGTGCTGCCCTGGTAGGCTAGTGCCATTTGCTGCCCCACGCACACGCACACGCACACTCGCACACACGCAGAAACACACACACAAATTGTGGAGGCAGCCCAGACCATCACACAAACCAACCTCCCTTCCATTGTCTCCATCTACACCTCACGCTGCCTCGGCAAGGCCAGCAGCATCATCAAGGACCAGTCTCACACCCCGGCCACTCCCTCTTCTCCCCTCTCCCATCGGGCAAGAGGTACAGAAGTGTGAAAACGAACACACACCTCCAGATTCAGGGACAGTTTCTTCCCGGCTGTTATCAGGCAACTGAACCATCCTACCACAACCAGAGAGCGGTCCTGAACTACTATCTACCTCATTGAAGACTTCAGATTGAATTAGTGTCCAGACCTGAAACGTCACCTATTCTTTTTCTCTAGAGATGCTGCCTGATCCAATGAGTTACTCCAGCGATGATAGACACAGAGGTGGGTGTAACATGCGAAACACTACAGATTGATACAAAGGTCTCTTTAGTGACACTGACCCAGGGACCTTGCCTGATTACACTGCGAAGGCAAACTCAATGCTAGCATTTATTTCGCGAGGACGAGAATACCAAGACAAGGATGTAATACTGAAAGGCCGTGTGTGGAGTGTTGTGAGCAGTTTTGGGCCCAGTATCTGAGGGAGGGATGTGCTGGCTCTGGAGACGGTCCAGAGGAGGTTTAGGGGAATGTTCCCAGGAATGTAGACACAGGAGCCCAGTGGGTAGAGCTGCTGCCTCACAGCGCCAGAGACCCGGGTTCTATCCTGACTACGGGTGCTGTCTGTATGGAGTTTGCACGTTCTCCCCGTGACCTGCGTGGGTTTTCTCCGGGTGCTCCGGTTTCCTCCCACACTCCAAAGACGTGCAGGTTTGTAGGTTAGTCGGCTTCGGTAAAGTTGTAAATTGTTCGTAGTGTGTGTAGGATGGTGTTAGTGTGCGGGGAATTGGACATCCTCGATCTGTCTTTGATCGGACTTTACTGGCTTTACCTTGCACTAAACGTTATTCCCTTTATCCTGTATCTGTACACTGTGGACGGCTCGATTGTAATCATGTATTGTCTTTCCGCTGACTGGTTAGCACGCAACAAAAGCTTTTCACTGTACCTCGGTACACGGGACAATAAACTACACAGAATTTTGGCACAGACCCTGAAAAAGGCCTTGTTTCCCCACTGTATACACGCAGCATCTGTGGAGAACATGGATAGGTGACGTTTCACAGAGTGCTGGAGTAACTCAGCGGGTCAGGCAGCATCTGTGGAGAACATGGATAGGTGACGTTTCGGGTGGGGAATTTTCTCTAGACTGATTGTAGTCGGGGAGAGAAAGATGGTAGGGAGGTGGGGACGAGACAAAGCCTGGCTAATGGTGGCCAGAAGGAACAGTTGTTACTGGTTAAAACACAAACACACATAGATAGAATGTACCGCATCTCAACACTAAACTCAACTCAATTAAACTAAACTAAACCGGGAACAAATAGATGGAATTAAAAGCAATGCTGGAAGAAGAATACATAGAAACATCGAAACTAGCTGCAGGAGTAGGCCATTCGGCCCTTTGAGCCAGCACTGCCTTTCAATATGATCATGGCTGATCATCCAAAATCAGTTCCTTCCTTCTCCCCATATCCCTTGACTCCTTTGGCCTCAAGAGCTAAATCCAACTCTCTCTTGAAAACATCCAGTGCCTTCTGTGGCAGAGAATTCCACAGATTCACAACTCTCTGGGTGAAAAAGGTTTATCCTCATCTCAGTCCTAAATGGCCAACCCCTTATTCTTAAACAGTGACCCCTGGTTCTGGACTCCCCCAACATGGGGAACGTTTTTCCTGCATCTAGCCTGTCCAATCCCTTAATAATTTTATATCTTTCTATAAGATCCCCTCTCGTCCTTCTAAATTCCAGTGAATACTAGCCCAGTCGACCCATTCTCCAGTATTGTTTAAGAAGGAACTGCAGATGTTGGAACAATCGAAGGTGGAAAAAAATGCTGGAGAAACTCAGCGGGTGAGGCAGCATCTATGGAGCGAAGGAATAGATGATGTTTCGGGTCGGGTAAGAGAGAATGGAGCGGCTGGGCTTGTCACTCTGGAGTTTAGAAGGATGAGAGGGTATCTTATTGAAACATATAAGATTGTTAAGGGTTTGGACACGCTAGAGGCAGGAAACATGTTCCCAATGTTGGGGGAGTCCAGAACCTGGGGCCACAGTTTAAGAATATGGAGTAAGCCATTTAGAACGGAGACGAGGAAACACTTTTTCTCACAGAGAGTGGTGAGTCTGTGGAATTCTCTGCCTCAGAGGGCGGTGGAGGCCGGTTCTCTGGATACTTTCAAGAGAGAGCTAGATAGGGGCTCTTAAAAATAGCAGTCAGGGGATATGGGGAGAAGGCAGGAATGGGGTACTGATTGGGGATGATCAGCCATGATCACATTGAATGGCGGTGCTGGCTCGAAGGGCCGAATGGCCTACTCCTGCACCTATTGTCTATTGAGATCCTTCTTCAGACTCACCATTTCTCCACCATTCTCCAGTATTGATCTTTCTATTCAGTGCGGTTTGCAGTGTAACACATCACTTATCGGAAGAGCGCGAGGTTAACACACCCTTGCTATTTTTGCAACAGTTGTCCTGCTGCCAAAAGCAGCAGTGATCACAGCTGTAGTCGGGGAGGGGAGGGCGGGGCCGTTTGCTGATGGTATCTCCGAGTCAGATTGCCAGCATCAACACTGCAAATGAGACTGGTTAAGGCTAATCCTTGCAGGTCTTTTGAGTTAAATCAATCAATAGACAATAGGTGCAGGAGTAGGCCATTCGGCCCTTCGAGCCAGCACCGCCATTCAATGTGATCATGGCTGATCATCCCCAATCAGTACCCCGTTCCTGCCTTCTCCCCATATCCCCTGACTCCGCTATCTTTAAGAGCCCTATCTAACACTCTCTTGAAAATATCCAGAGAACCGGCAGAGAATTCCACAGACTCACCACTCTCTGTGAGAAAAAGTGTTTCCTCTTCTCCGTTCTAAATGGCTTACTCCTTATTCTTAAACTGTGGCCCCTGGTTCTGGACTCCCCCCCAACATCGGGAATATTTTTAAAGATAGTTTCAGAGAGGGGTTGTACCTCCGGAGCTGTTTATGACTGATGCAATCGTGTATAATTTTAACTATTCCGAATAAGACCAATATAAAATAGAATTGTACTTTCTATCTCTCTGTTAGGTATTTTTTTTTTATCGGAAGGGACACTGCTTCTAACGTGTCCCAACCCTTAATAATCAGTCTGAAGAAGGGTCTCGACCCGAAACGTTGCCTATTTCCTTCGCTCCATAGATGCTGCTGCACCCGCTGAGTTCCTCCAGCATTTTTGTCTACCTTCAATTTTCCAGCATCTGCAGTTCCTTCTTAAACCCTTAATAATCTTATATGTTTTAATAAGTTACCCTCTCATCCTTCTAAACCGCAGAGTGTACAAGCCCAGCCGCTCCAATCTCTCAGCATTTGACAGTCCCGCCATCCCGGGAATTAACCTGGTGAACCTACGCTGGGCTCCCTCAATAGCAAGAATGTCCTTCCTCAAATTAGGGGAAGAAAATTTCACACAATACCAATGAAATCAATCACTGGGTTTATGGTGAAACCGATAATATTAACAGCTTTGGCCTCACATAGAGTCCGGCAAAGTTTGTCACGGAGGGCCAAGTCTTTATTTGTCTTTTATTTAATGTTTAACAGGCTTTAGCAAATGACAGATTGCACCTTGAACAAGCAGAATGAAATGAGGATGTGAAACAGCTGCAACGTTGCTTAATCTTCCTATTCAACCCCTAGAGGCTTGAACCGGTTCAGAGAAGCTTTACCAGGATATTGCATGGAAACATAGAAAATAGGTGCAGGAGTAGAGGCCATTCGGCCCTTCGAGCCTGCACCGCCATTCAATATGATCATGGCTGATCATCCAACTCAGTATCCTGTACCTGCCTTCTCTCCATACCCCCAAATCTCTTT
>NW_022630709.1:0-68603 GCF_010909765.2 Amblyraja radiata | reverse complement strand
AGAGAGAGGGGAGAGAGAGAGAGGACATTGGATATTGGTCTCAGTTTATTAATCATACCACACATAAGAAATATCAAGCCATACAATAGACAATAGGTGCAGGAGTAGGCCATTCGGCCCTTCGAGCCAGCACCCCCATTCAATGTGATCATGGCGGGACTGTCATATGCTGAGAGAATGGAGCGGCTGGGCTTGTACACTCTGGAATTTAGATGAGAGGGGATCTTATTGAGACATATAAGATTATTAAGGGTTTGGACACGCTAGAGGCAGGAAACATGTTCCCAATGTTGGGGGAGTCCAGAACCAGGGGCCACAGTTTAAGAATAAGGAGTAAGCCATTTAGAACGGAGACGAGGAAACACTTTTCCTCACAGAGAGTGGTGAGTCTGTGGAATTCTCTGCCTCAGAGGGCGGTGGAGGCCGGTTCTCTGGATACTTTCAAGAGAGAGCTAGACTGGTCTGTCAACTCTGACTCCCTCTACAAAAAAGGCCAGAGCAGACTCTTTTTCCTCAGAAGGCTCAAATCCTTCAATGTGTGTAATGATATGCTGCACATGTGTTACAACACTGTGGGTGCAAGTGTTATTTTCTACGCTGTTGTCTGCTGGGGCAACAGCATCAGTGCGATAAACAACAACAAGCTGGACAAACTGGTTAAACGAGCTAGCTCGGTGCTGGAGGGGAGAGTGGACTCTGGGATGGATGTGCTTGAGAGGCATATGAGGCACAAGGTGCAGGTCATCCTGAAAAACTCCGGGCATCCCCTCCATGTAATTCTGGAGAGTCAAAAGAGCACTCGGAACAACAACCGGCTCCTCTCCCTGCCCTGTAGAACGGAGCGGTTCAGGAGATCCTTCACCCCTGTAGCCATTAGATTTTATAATTCGGACCGCTAGGCTGTAGGGGGATGTATTTTGCAATTTTTAATTTTTAATTGTTAATTATTGGTCTTTTTAAGTATTTATTGCTCTCAGGTAGTGTCCACATTGTATTCTATGTATTTTCTGTCTGCGTTCGTTTTGAATCTGTGGGTTTGTTGGTTGGGGGCTTCTGGACATCTGAATTTCCCTGAGGGGATCAATAAAGTATTTATTATTATTATTATTAAAGATAGCGGAGTCAGGGGATATGGGGAGAAGACAGGAACGGGGTACTGATCAGGGATGATCAGCCATGATCACATTGAATGACGGTGCTGGCTCGAAGGGCTGAATGGCCTACACCTGCACCTATTGTCTGTTGGTCAGCACGCAACAAAAGCTTTTCACTGTACCTCGGTACACGTGACAATAAACTAAGGGTCTCTGAGGAAAGGTCACCTATTCCTTCTCTCTGGTGATGCCGACCTGACCCGCTGAGTTACTCCAGCTTTGTGTGTCGATCGTCGGAAAGGAGAAACACGCTGACTTGGCAAGAACTCGGGATATCAAGGTCTCCGAGATTAACCGTGACGTCAAGCAATAAGATATCACCCGCTTGTACTTTCCAGGTATCTAATCAGTAGTTTTGTTACTACTGAGAAAAAAATGTCATACACAGAGAATGGTGAATCTGTGGAATTCTCTGCCACAGAAAGTAGTTGAGGCAAATTCATTGGTTATATTTAAGAGGGAGTTAGATGTGGCCCTTGTGGCTAAAGGGATCAGGGGATATGGAGAGAAGGCAGGTACGGAATACTGAGTTGGAAACATAGACAATAGGTGCAGGAGTAGGCCATTCGGCCCTTCGAGCCTGCACCGCCATTCAATATGATCATGGCTGATCATCCAACTCAGTATCCTGTACCTGCCTTCTCTCCATACCCCCTGATCCCTTTAGCCACAAGGGCCACATCTAACTCACTCTTAAATATAGCCAATGAACAAGGATAAGGGGGAAATCTTTTAGGACCGAGATGAGGAAAGCTTTTTGATCATGATCATATTGAATGGCGGTGCAGGTACAGGATACTGAGTTGGATGATCAGCCATGATCATATTGAATGGCGGTGCAGGCTCGAAGGGCCGAATGGCCTACTCCTGCACCTATTTTCTATGTTTCTATTAATATATATCGTAAATAGCTGGGGTCCCAGCACTGAGCCTTGCGGTGCCCTACTAGTCACTGCCTGCCATTCTGAAAAGGACCCGTTTACTCCTACTCTTTGCTTCCTGTCTGCCAGCCAGTTCTCTATCCACATCAATACTGAACCCCCAATACCGTGTGCTTTAAGTTTGTATACTAATCTCTTATGTGGAACCTTGTCGAAAGCCTTCTGGAAGTCCAGATATAACACATCCACTGGTTCTCCCTTATCCACGCTACTAATGATCTGCTCTCACCGATGTAGATCAGCTGACATCTAGAGCAGCGGATGCAATAGATGAGGTTGGAGGAGGTGCAGGTGAACCTCTGTCGCTTGGGTCCTTGGATGGAGTCGAGGGGGGAGGTAAAGCGACAAGTGTAGCATCTCTTGCAGTTGCAAGGGGAAGTGTCCGGGGAGGGGATGGTGCGGGAGGGAAGGGAAAAATTGACCAGGGAGTTACGGAGGGAGTGGTCTTTGCGGAAAGCAGACAGGGGGGGAGATGGAAAGATGTGGCGAGTGGTGGGGTCACGTTGGAAGTGGCGAAACTGACGGAGGACTATTTGTTGTATGTGACGGCTAGTGGGGTGAAAGGTGAGGACTAGGGGGACTCTGCCCTTGTTACGAGTGGGGGGGATGGGGAGAGAGAGCAGTGTTACGGGGTATTGAAGACGCTATTGAAAGGTATCGGGGTCCTTATAGAAGTTTATAAAATGTCAAGAACCTTTCTCTCACAGTGGATGTCAAAGACACAGCTTTAAGGTGAGAGGGACAAAGTTTAAAGGAGATGTGCGGGGCAGGTTTTTTTTACACAGAGGGTGGTGGGTGCCTGGAACGCGCTGCCAGGGGTGGGGGTGGAGGCAGATACGATAGTGGTGTTTAAGAGGATTTTGGATAGGCGCGTGGATATACCATATAACCATATAACAATTACAGCACGGAAACAGGCCATCTCGACCCTTCTAGTCCGTGCCGAACACGTATTCTCCCCTAGTCCCATATACCTGCGCTCAGACCATAACCCTCCATTCCTTTCCCGTCCATATAACTATCCAATTTATTTTTAAATGATAAAAACGAACCTGCCTCCACCACCTTCACTGGAAGCTCATTCCACACAGCTACCACTCTCTGAGTAAAGATGTTCCCCCTCATGTTACCCCTAAACTTCTGTCCCTTAATTCTCAAGTCATGTCCCCTTGTTTGAATCTTCCCTACTCTCAGTGGGAAAAGCTTATCCACGTCAACTCTGTCTATCCCTCTCATCATTTTAAAGACCTCTATCAAGTCCCCCCTTAACCTTCTGCGCTCCAAAGAATAAAGCCCTAACTTGTTCAACCTTTCTCTGTAACTTAGTTGCTGAAACCCAGGCAACATTCTAGTAAATCTCCTCTGCACTCTCTATTTTGTTGACATCCTTCCTATAATTAGGCGACCAAAATTGTACCCCATACTCCAGAATTGGCCTCACCAATGCCTTGTACAATTTTAACATTACATCCCAACTTCTATACTCAATGCTCTGATTTATAAAGGCCAGCACACCAAAAGCTTTCTTTACCACCCTATCTACATGAGATTCCACTTTCAGGGAACTGTGCACAGTTATTCCTAGATCCCTCTGTTCACCTGCATTCTTCAATTCCCTACCATTTACCATGTATGCAGGGAATGAATTGCCTACACCCCATTGTAGGATAATGGGGCTTCTATAAATTGACCCTAGGGTGCAGGAAATGACTAGTGTACGGGGTAGACAAGAATGCTGGAGAAACTCAGGGGCTGAGGCAGCATTCACGGAGCGAAGGAAATGGGTGACGTTTCGGGTCGAGACCCTTCTTCAGATAGGTACGGGGTGATCGCTGGTCGGTGCGGACTCGGTGCGCCGCAGGGCCTGTTTCCATGGGCGGAAATCCTGGGGGGGACGGGGCGGGGCATCCCCCATGTTTGAGAGGTGGGGGACAATCCCCCCCATGTTTTGTAATCTGGATTTTGAAATTTGGTGAAAAAAAACTATTAAAATCTCCACTTTCCACGTGAAAGTGGGGGTGTCACTGTTAGGCGCTTGTTAAATGCCTCTATTAACATCGTATTAACACGATGTGTCACCAATTGTGTTTTGTCCTTCCAAAGCGGGTACAATTACCATTTGAACTAATTGGATGTCTTGGCGGATGGGAAAGATTTGAACGAATATCGGGTTTAAACGGGTCTGATCAAGGTGATTGTGGATGCATACAAACAGAAGGGGTCTCAGGTCATCTCTGCTTTCTACCAAGCTCTGGTGGGAAGCGGGGGAGAATCAACGCTCTACATATAAACTAAACGGGAAGCAGAATTAAAGATTCAAATAACAGAAGAAGAATGGTATCAAATGCGTGAAACACAATGTTCATCCACAAGCTCACTAGTATGGAGAAATTATGCTGGAAGAATCGATCTCGCTTTTTTATAACACCCAATATAAAAAGCAGACAACTTGCTGTCCAACAACACTGTTGGAGGCTGTGTGGGAGTACGGAGACAGACCACTCGCATATTTTCTGGAACTGTGTCAAGATAAGACCATACTGGGGAAATGTTAACGCAGCTGTTAAAAATATCTTGGGTTATAAAATCCCAAATACCTGCCCTGTGGTGTATCTGGGGCATATTAAAGATAGTGTAAAGATAGAAGATACATATTTGATTAAAGTTTTGCTTGCAGTAAGTAAGAAGGCCATTACCAGGCAGTGGCTTAATGAAAAAAGCCCAAAACAGGAACAGTGGCTAGAAATTGTGCCAGACATCTTTACTATAGAGAAACTGACATATTTATCGAGTCAAGGAGAATTCATTTGAGAAGATCTGGAAAAAATGGACCGTTTATTTGAGCCATGACACTAATTAGATAAATGCCGAGCTAGAGATGGGAAGACTGTTATATAGAACTAGATGGTATGTCTGTGCCAATATTGAAATATCTTCAGATAACTAATCAATGTAACCTTTTATTTTTTATTTGGTACCACACACTCTTATTCCAATTTTTTTTTTAGGGGGGAGGTTGGGAGGGGGGGGGGTCCCCAATTTATTAATTTATTTGGTTGTTGCTTATTTCATTTTATTTATGGTGATGGCGTTACACCGTTTTGTATATATCTCTGTGAAAAATCAGTAAAAACTTAAAACGGACCTAGTCATTAGACTCCGGTGGAACGGGGAGAACGTACAAACTCCGTACAGACAGCACCCATAGTCGGGATCGAACCTGGGTCCGGCTTGCAGGCAAGTCTCCCATTCATGATCGCTCACGTTGTTTAGTATGTTTTTCCCATCTCTTTCCCGCACTCCCCTCCAAGGTTGGTTCTTCTGTTTGCCTTTATTTATTTCAGTTCTATTTGTTTGTGTTATTTATCGTATTTTGAAAGATTCAAGCGGGTATCAGACGCTTTCTAAGGGCTGAATCGGCCCATTTGCGGGGCCTTTCATCGCCCGGCGCGGCTTAAAATCGAACTGCTGCATTGAGGCCATCGAGGCTCCTGATGTTGGCCGATTTTAAACTGCGCTGGGCGATGAAAGGCCCCGTGAACGGGCCGATTCAAGCCCCACGATTCGGGGCGGACGACGCTGCTGTAGCTGGAGTTCGGAGTCGGTCACCAACCAGGTCAGCTCCCGATGTTACCGTCCATAGGGCCCACGGCCGAAGCCTCCGAAGCCTCGCGTGTGCGTGTGCACATGCGCGCGGCCGCCAGGAAATTGTGTCCCCCCCATGTTTTGATAGTGATTTACGCCCCGGTGTCTCTGAACTAAACTAAATAACACACAGAAATAAATTGTATGCAAATTATATGTTAATTCTTCAAAAGAATTTAAAGGAAAAAAAAAAACTGTGCATTGAAAAAGTCACAACCCTAACCCATCGGGAAGAAGGAACAGGAGCGGGAACGTGACCTCCAGGTTCGGGAACAACTTCTTCCCAGCAACCACAACAACAACAAACACCAACTATTATTGTATTCCAAGGGGAGGTCTCGGTGGCGCTGTGGTAGAGTTACCGCCTCACAGCGCCAGGGACCCGGGTTCGATCCTGACTACGGGCGCTGTCTGAATGGAGTTTGTACGTTCTCCCCGTGACCTGCCTGGGTTTTCTCCGAGATCTTCGGTTTTCTCCCACATTCCAAAGACGTACAGGTTTGTAGGTTAATTGGCTTGGTGTAAATGTAAATTGTCCCTAGTGGGTGTGGGATAGTGTTAGTGTGCGGGGATCGCTGGTCGGCGAGGGCCGGAGGGCCTGTTTCCGCTCTGTATCTCTAAACTAATCCACAAACTGCCTGCATTGAGACCTGAGAGGCCATTATTTTTGTCTTTGCACCACAATGTTTGTTTTCTATGTATTGAACTTCTCTTTATTGCTTATTATAGGGTCTAGTATAGAGATACAGCGTGGAAACAGGCCCTTCGGCCCACCGAGTCTGTACCGACCATCGATCACATCTTCAGTCTAGTTCTATGCTATCCCACCTTCTCATCCACTCTCTACAGACCAGGGGCCACTTAACCTACAAACCCGCACGTTTAGCTTAGTTTGGTTTGTGGTCACGTGTACCGAGGTACAGCGAAAAGCTCGGACTTTGGGATGCGGGAGGAAACCGGAGCACCCAGAGGAAACCCACGAGTTCACAGGGAGAACGTACAAAGTTGGTACAGGCAGCATCCGCAGTCAGGATTGAACTCGGGTCCCCGGCGCTGAGAGGCAGCAGCTCTACCCGTTTACATACCGGATGTGCTGCCGTAAGAAATAATTTCATTTTTCCTTTTCATGACATGTGACAATAAAACACTCTTTACCCCAGAGGGAGGTGAATCTGTGGAATTGGAGGCAATGACAATAGGCAATAGACAATAGGTGCAGGAGTAGGCCATTTGGCCCTTCGAGCCAGCACTGCCATTCAATGTGATCATGGCTGATCATCCCCAATCAGTACCCCGTTCCTGCCTTCTCCCCATATCCCCTGACTCCGCTATCTTTAAGAGCCTGTCTCTTGAACGTATCCAGAGAACCGGCCTCCACCGCCCTCTGAGGCAGAGAATTCCACAGACTCACCACTCTCTGTGAGGAAAAATGTTTCCTCGTCTCCGTTCTAAATGGCTTACCCCTTATTCTTAAACTGTGGCCCCTGGTTCTGGACTCCCCCAACATCGGGAACATGTTTCCTGCCTCTAGCGTGTCCAAACCCTCAACAATCTTAAAGGCCAAGTCAATGGGTATTTTTAAGGTGGAGATTGACAGATTCTTGATCAGTGCGGCTGTCAGGAGTTATGGGGTGAAGGCAGGAGAATGGGGGTTGAGAGGGAGAGATAGATCAGCCATGATTGAATGGCAGACAGATTAGACCCGATGGGCCGAATGGCCCAATTCTACTCCAAGGACTGATGAACGGAGCTGTGACCCCTGTGTGTCACTTACCTGCTTGTAGAGTCGGCCCTCGGGACCAGGCTTCACCTTGTGGTGCTTGGCATCCATGCAGATGTTGAGAATGTCCCTCTCCGCAGCCAGAGCTAGGGGCAGTGTGACCAGCAGCAACTCCAGCATCTTCCTGAACACACACACACACACACACAGTGTAAGTCAGAGCCGGCAGGCCATTCAGCCCCTCTAGCCCATCAATAGACAATAGGTGCAGGAGTAGGCCAATCGGTCCTTCAAGCCAGCACCGCCATTCAATGTGATCATGGCTGATCATCCCCAATCAGTACCTCGTTCATGCCTTCTCCCCATATCCCTCGACTTAAAGATAGCGATCTTTAAGAGCCCTATCCAGCTCTCTCTTGAAAATATCCAGTGAACCGGCCTCCACCGCCCTCTGAGGCAGAGAATTCCACAGACTCACAACTCTCTGGGTGAAAAAGTGTTTCCTCGTCTCCGTTCTAAATGGCTTACCCCTTATTCTTAAACTGTGTGGCCCCTGGTTCTGGACTCCCCCAACATCAGGAACATGTAGCGTGTCCAAACCCTTAATAATCTTATGTTTCAATGAGATTCCCTCTCATCCTTCTAAACTCCAGAGTGTACAAGCCCAGCCGCTCCATTCTCTCAGCATACGGACACCTTCAGCACGTGGTACTACACGGACAGCGCAGGTTTAAGGGGAAATGGGCCAAGCGCAGGCAGGTGGGACGAGTGTAGATGGGGCACGTTGGTCGGTGTGTGAACAGATTGCACCCGAGGTCAGGGTAGAAGAGTCTAAAGAAGGGTCACTTGGTTTTACCTTGCACTAAACGTTATTCCCTTTATCCTGTATCTGTACACTGTGGACGGCTCGATTGCAATCATGTGTTGTCTTTCCGCTGACTGGTTAGCACGCAATAAAACCTCGGTGCGCGTGACAATAAAACTGAAGAAAATGAATAGATAGTGTCACGGGTTAACCCCCCCCCCCCCCCACACATAAAGTGACGAGAGTTGGGTGGGGCAGGAGGTCAGGGGTGAGAGTGAGATTGAGCGATCAGCAGGGGAGAGGAAGGAAACGGCCAATTAGACCAACAATCCCTCTGTTGTTCCGCAGCTTCCATCAACTCCAGTCTATTACTGGCCTGAAAATTCCCGATCTCGATAGGCAAGCAGGCTTAGGCCAGGTAAAAGCCCCGTCCCACGGTACGAGTTCATTCCTAGAACTCTCCCGAGTTTGCCCCGATTCGAGCTCGGAGATTTACGGTAAATGGCCGGGGTTCTTGTGGACATTTTTCCAACATGTTGAAAAATCTTCACGAGTCTTCCCGAGCTTACCGCGTTTCCCGTGTACCTGCCGCTAGCGTTACGAGCCGCTAGGAGACGTCCCCGAGCTCCGACGTACCTTCATTCTCCGTGTTTACCACGAGTTTGATTTTTTTAAACTCGGGAGAGCTCTTGGGTGAACTCGTACAGTGGGACAGGTCTTTTAGTACTTGGATGGGAGACTGCCCTGGAATACTGGGAATACGTGCCGTTGCCTTTTTGTGCAAGGATAACGCGCCCTCTATAGCGACAGTTCACAATTTTTACCGTCGCTAATTAACCTACAAACCGGCACGTCTTTTGGAGTGCGGAAGGAAACCGGAGCACGCGGGGAAAACCCACACGGTTGTTAAGGCTGAATGAAATTAAAAATATAAGAAGATATTAAATTGGTTCCTGGGCCAGCTTACATTTAGTCTCAAATAAGGCTGTTCTCCAGTAGATTAACACAGAAAGGCAAGTCTAGGCTTGCCTCGGGTTGCTGTGTAATGAGATAGAAACATAGAAAATAGGTGCAGGAGTAGGCCATTCAATATGATCATGGCTGATCATCCAACTCAGTATCCTGTACCCGTCTTCTCTCCATACCCCCTGATCCCTTTAGCCACAAGGGCCACATCTAACTCCCTCTTAAATATAGCCAATGAACTGTGGCCTCAACTACCTTCTGTGGCAGAGAGTTCCAGAGATTCACCACTCTCTGTGTGAAAAATGTTTTTCTCATCTCGGTCCTAAAGGATTTCCCCTTTATCCTCAAACTGTGACCCCTTGTCCTGGACTTTCCCAACATCGGGAACAATCTTCCTGCATCTAGCCTGTCCAACCCCTTAAGAATGTTGTAAGTTTCTAAACTCAATCTCCTAACTTCTAGCAAGTACAAGCCGAGTCTATCCAGTCTTTCTTCATATGAAAGTCCAGGCATCCCAGGAATCAGTCTGGCGAACCTTCTCTGTACTCCCTCTATGGCAAGAATGTCTTTCCACAGATTTGGAGACCAAAACTGTACGCAATACTCCAGATGTGGTCTCACCAAGACCCTGTACAACTGCAGTAGAACCTCCCTGCTCCTATACTCAAATCCTTTTGCTATGAATGCTAACATACCATTCGCTTTCTTCACTGCCTGCTGCACCTGCATGCCCACTTTCAATGACTGGTGTACCATGACACCCAGGTCTCGTTGCATCTCCCCTTTTCCTAGTCGGCCACCATTCAGATAATAGTCTACTTTCCTGTTTTTGCCACCAAAGTGGATAACCTCACATTTATCCACATTATACTGCATCTGCCATGCATTTGCCCACTCACCCAGCCTATCCAAGTCACCTTGCAGCCTCCTAGCATCCTCCTCACAGATATGACTTTAAAATGCATCTAGCATTGGACCAGAGAATGGAAGCACAGATTAATCCCAGGAAGGAGTATTGGGACAAAAGTCCGATGCCTTTGAGGTATGCAGTGACTGATGTAAAGTCCTTGTACCATATAACAAGATGCCTTTGATGTTACGAAACCACTCAGGCGCATCCTGTAGTAATCTTTACTCTTTGTACCTCTGACGATGGCTAATGTTTATGGAATGTGCTAATGTGACAAAAAAACACTATATAATACGATATAATTCTGTTGTTCGAAGAAGTGGAATGAGGACAGTGAAGTGACTGTATTGCTCACTTGACTTGAGTTCTCCCTCCCTTCCATGGGCCGATAACAAGTAAAGTTTTGAACTGGTCGACCAAACGTTTGTGAGTTGTCTGTTTTTTAAGAAGCGAACCTGTTTAGTAGTTATTTAAGTCACTTTTTCAGTCACGAGAATGTACATTTGGTCCCCTAATTTGAGGAAGGACATTCTTGCTATTGAGGGTGTGCAGCGTAGGTTCACCAGGTTAATTCCCGGGAAGGCAGAACTGCCATATGCTGAGAGAATGGAGTGGCTGGGCTTGTATACGCTGGAGTATCTTATTGAAACATATAAGATTATTAAGGGTTTGGACACGCTAGAGGCAGGAAACATGTTCCCGATGTTGGGGGAGTCCGGAACCAGGGGCCACAGTTTAAGAATAAGGGGTAAGCCATTTAGAACGGAGACGAGGAAACACTTTTTTTCACAGAGAGATGCGAGTCTGTGGAATTCTCTGGTGGAGGCCGGTTCTCTGGATGCTTTCAAGAGAGAGCCAGATAGGGCTCTTAAAGTCAGGGGATATGGGGAGAAGGCAGGAACGGGGTACTGATTGGGGATGATCAGCCATGATCACATTGAATGGCGGTGCTGGCTTGAAGGGCTGAATGGCCTACTCCTGCACCTATCGTCTATTGTAGCGGAATCTTCAGCAAAATGCAAAGTGCTGGAGGAACTTAACAGGTCAGGTGGCATCTGCGGAGGATCTAGGCCCAAACTGTGGGGAAAACTATATGGAGGAATTGGACAGACCTTTCGTTTTGGGACTCTTCTTCAGATTCCTGGATAGGTGGCAGTTTGGGCCTAGACTCTCCACAGATGCTGCCGGACCTGCTAAGTTTGGTTTAGTTTTAGTTCACAAGTTATAGGAGTAGAATTAGGCCATTCGGCCCATCGAGTCCACTCCGCCATTCAATCATGGCTGATCTCTGCCTCCTAATCCCATTCTCCTGCCTTCTCCCCATAACCCTTGACACCCGTTCTAATCAAGAATTTGTCTATCTCTGCCTTAAAAAATATCCACTGACTTGGACTAATGAGTTCCACAGGTTCACCACCCTCTGACTAGAGAAGTTCCTCCTCACTTCCTTTCTAAAAGAGCGCCCTTTAATTCTGAGGCTGTGACCTCTGGTCCTAGACTCTCCCACCAGTGGAAACATCCTCTCCACATCCACTCTATCCAGGCCTTTCATTATTCTGTAAGTTTCAATGAGGTCCCCCCTCAACCTTCTAAACTCCAGCAAGTACAGGCCCAGTGCAGTTTTGAGATACGGCGCAGAAACAGGCCCTTTAGGCCCACAGAGTCCGCACTGACCAGCGATCCCCACACATTAACACTATCCTACACACACACACCCACTAGGGACAATTTGTACATTTTTACCAAGCCAATTAACCTACAAACCTGCACGTCTTTGGAGTGTGGGAGGAAACCGAAGATCTCAGAGAAAACCCACGCAGGTCACGGGGAGAACGTGCAAACTCCGCACAGACAGCACCCGAGGTCAGGATCGAACCCGGGTCTCTGGCGCTGTGAGGCAGCAACTCTACCGCAGCTCTACTCACTGTGCCATCTAATTCCTCCAACACTTGCTATTGAGGGAGTGCAGCGTAGGTTCTTTTTGCTAAGATTCCGGCACCTCCAGTTCCTGATGTTTCCCATTATGGAATCAAGGGATATGGGGAGAAAGCAGGAACAGGGTACTGATGTGGGATGATCAGCCATGATCACATTGAATGGCGGTGCTGACTCGTAGGGCCGAATGCCCTATTCCTACACCTATTTTCTATTAGTCAGGGTCCTCTGTTTCAAATCAGTCAGAACTTTTCGGGGAATTCCAGAATTCACAGCATCCAAAATAATTGACATTTAGTTCCAATTGGGGTGGAAACTATGAGTCAGGTATTGTGCAACGTTGCCCCACAGTTGGCTCACCGCACTTTCTCAAGGGGACACATTTGCTGAGACAAGGCGTGCAATCAGAGCTGGGACAGGAAGTCAGACTGAAACTAAATCATAAGGTCATAAGGGAGGGGAGCAGAACTAGGCCATTCGGCCCATCGAGTCCACTCCGCCGTTCAATCGTGGCTGATCTATCTCTCCCTCCTAACCCCATTCTCCTGCCTTCTCCCCATAAGCCCTGACACCCGTACTGATCAAGAATCTATCTGTCTCTGCCGTAAAAATATCTTCTGCGTTTGCCTCCACAGCCGTCTGCGGCAATGCATACCACCCTCTGACTAAATCTCATCAGTTTACCAGGGACACATGACAATAAACTCTCTTGAATCTTGAATATACACACACACACACAGATAATCATATACACACACACATAATCATATACACACACTCACACACATAGAAACATAGAAAATAGGTGCAGGAGTAGGCCATTCGGCCCTTCGAGCCTGCACCGCCATTCAATATGATCATGGCTGATCATCCAACTCAGTATCCTGTACCTGCTTTCCCTCCGTACCCCCTGATCCCTTTAGCCACAAGGGCCACATCTAACTCCCTCTTAAGTATAGCCAATGAACTGGCCTCAACTACATTCTGTGGCAGAGAATTCCAGAGATTCACTACTCTCTGTGTAAAAAATGTTTTTCTCATCTCAGTCCTAAAAGATTTCCCCCTTATCCTTAACCTGTGACCCCTTGTTCTAGACTTCCGCAACATCAGGAACAATCTTCCTGCATCAAGCCTGTCCAACCCCTTAAGAATGTTGTAAGTTTCTATAAGATCCCCCCTCAATCTTCTAAATTCTAGCGAGTACAAGCCAAGTCTATCCAGTCTTTCTTCATATGAAAGTCCTGACATCCCAGGAATCAGTCTGATAAACCTTCTCTGTACTCCCTCTATGGCAAGAATGTCCTTCCTCAGATTAGGAGACCAAAACTGTACGCAATACTCCAGGTGTGGTCTCACCAAGACCCTGTACAACTGCAGTAGAACCTCCCTGCTCCTATACTCAAATCCTTTTGCTATGAATGCTAACATACCATTTGCTTTCTTCACTGCCTGCTGCACCTGCATGCCTACTTTCAATGACTGGTGTACCATGACACCCAGGTCTCGCTGCATCTCCCCTTTTCCTAATCGGCCACCATTCAGGTAATAGTCTACTTTCCTGTTTTTGCCACCAAAGTGGATAACCTCACATTTATCCACATTATACTGCATCTGCCATGCATTTGCCCACTCACCCAGCCTATCCAAGTCACCTTGCAGCCTCCTAGCATCCTCCTCACAGCTAACACTGCCCCCCAGCTTTGTGTCATCCGCAAACTTGGAGATGTTGCATTCAATTCCCTCGTCCAAAACATTTATATATATATAGTAAATAGCTGGGGTCCCAGCACTGAGCCTTGCGGTACCCCACTAGTCACTGCCTGCCATTCTGAAAAGGACCCGTTTACTCCTACTCGTTGCTTCCTGTTTGCCAGCCAGTTCACTATCCACATCAATACTGAACCCCCAATACCACGTGCTTTGAGTTTGTATACTAATCTCTTATGTGGGACCTTGTCAAAAGCCTTCTGAAAGTCATAATCATATATACACACACACATAATCATATACACACACACATACTCGTATACAGTTTCACACACACATAATCATATACACACACACTCATATACACACACAATCATATACACACACACTCATATACACACACACATAATCATATACACTCATATACACACACACATAATCGTATACACACACACTCATATACACACACACATAATCATATACACAAACACTCATATACACACACACATAATCATATACACACACTCATATACACACATAATCATATACACTCACTCATATACACACACACATAATCATATACACACACTCATATACACACACACATAATCATATACACACACTCATATACACACATACTCATATACACACACACATAATCATATACACACACACTCATATACACACACACATAATCATATACACACACACTCATATACACACACAATCATATACACACACACTCATATACACACACACATAATCATATACACACACTCATATACACACACACATAATCATATACACACACTCATATACACACACATAATCATATACACACACACATAATCATATACACACACTCATATACACACACACATAATCATATACACACACACATATACACACACTCAGTCTCACACTCACACACATAATCATATAGTCTTACACACACATAATCATATACACACACTCATATACACACACACACACATAATCATATACACACATAATCATATACACACATTCATACACACTCATATACACACACACAATCATATACGAACACAGTCACGCGCACATACATGCAGAGTCACATACACAGAGCCACACACACTGCCAGAATCATACACAGGCAGTCTCTCACACACACACACATGCAGAATCACACACTCACAATAACTGTCAGTCTGACACACACACCGGCGTGCCCTCACCCCCAGGGCAAAGATCATATTTGCCCCAGGGTCACAAGTACTGACGCCCCCACCCCCGGCACAAGTTTACACGCCGGCACCCTCAGGCATCGCAGCCAGACCAGCCCCGACCCACACACACACCTGGCGCTGGCGCTGGCCCCGCTGCACCACCTCCACCACCACCACCACTTCCTCCTCCTCCTCCTCCACCGGCAGCTCCTTCCTCTCAACTTGCGCCGCTGCCGGCCCCACGTGTTCTGCTGCCCCGCACTGCGCCTGCGCGCTGGCTCAGCTCGCTACAGTGCGGCCGCAGTGCGCAGGCGCGCCCATTTGTTACAGGCGGCGGCGGGAGTTCCACAATGTGCGGAATCACCCACTGGCCCGGGCAGCATCCGCGGAAGGGACCTGACCCCCACCCCACCCCCAAACCTCGCCCATCCATGCCCATTACTGCCAGAGGAGGTAGTCGAGGCTGCTACTATAAACAACACTTGAAAACAAAGATTATAGAGCTCTGCTTGAAAGCTACCGGAAGATAGGCACAAATTGCTCAGCGGGTCAGGCAGCATCGCTGGAGAGGAACATAGAAGAAGAAACATAGAATAAGAGACTTCCTCAGTCTGAAGAAGGGTCTAGTCCCGAAACATCACTTATTTCACTACATAGATGCTGCCTCACCCGCTGAGTTTCTCGAGCATTGTTGTCTACCTTAAAAACATAGAAATATAGGTGGAGGAGAAGGCCATTCAGTCCTTCTAGCCACACCGCCATTCAATATGATAATGGCTGATCATCCAAAATAAGTCCCCCCCCATCCGGCTTTCTCCCCATATTATAGTAAACATAGAAAATAGGTGCAGGAGGAGGCCATTTGGCCCTTCGAGCCTGCACAGTCATTCATTGTGATCATGGCTGATCATTTACAATCAGTACCCCGTTCTTGCTTTCTCCCCATATCATGTGATTCCGTTAGCCCCAAGAGCTAAATCCAACTCTCTCTTGAAAACATCCAGTGAATTGGCCTTCTCTGGCAGAGAATTCCACAGATTCACAACTCTCTGGGTAACGAATGAATGAATAAGTTTTCAAGAAGGAACTGCAGATGCTGGATGCAGATCCAGAACTCCCTGAAATCGATAGATCGGTAGACTATATTCTGCTGTGCCGAAGCGAAGCAAGAATGTCTTGGTTCTTGGTTTCTTGGTCCTCCAAAATATTCCAAATGGAATTTAAACTGGAGGTTTATCTGGGACATATTGTCCTATCTGGGACACATGACAATAAACTCTCTTGAATCTTGAATCTGGAATTGTCACCTATTCTTGTTCTCCAGAGATGGACCCGCTGAGTTACTCCAGCATTTTGTGTCTATCTTTGCTGGAAAAAATATCTGCTACACGGAATGGGAGGGGGAGTTGAAGTGCTGAGCCACTGGGAGACCAGGTTGGTTAATGCGAACCGAGTGGAGGTGTTGGGTAAAACGATCGCCAAGTCTGCGCTTGGTCTCACCGATGTAGAGCAGTGGACACCTGGAACAGCGGATGCCCATTCTGAATCCGACCTTTCTGTCCTGGGCCTCCTCCTTGGCCAGAGTGAGTCCCACCGCAAATTGGAGGAGCAACACCTCATATTTCGTTTGGGTATGAACGTTGACTTCTCCAATTTCAGGTAGTCCCTGCTTTCTCCCTCTTTCCCCTCCCCTTCCCAGCTCTCCCACAGCCCACTGTCTCCGCCTTTTCCTTTATTCTTCCAGCCCTCACCCCCACATCAGTCTGAAGAAGGGTCTCGACCCGAAACGTCACCTATTCCTTCGCTCCATATATGCTGCCTCACCCGCTAAGTTTCTCCAGCATTTTTGTCTCCCCTCTATTTCAGGGAGTTCTGGATTCTTGCCTTAAGAGATACAGCACAGAAACAGGTTATTTGGCCCACCGAGTCCATGCCGACCAGTGATCACCCCGTACACTAGCACTATCCCACGCCTGCGCGTCTTTGGAGCGTGGGAGGAAACCGGAGCACCCGGTGAAAACCCACGCCGTCACCGAGGAGAACGTGCAAACTCCGTACAGACAGCACCCGTGGCGAGGATGGAACCGGGGTCTCTGGCGCCGTGAGGCAGCAGCTCTACCTGCCGCGCCACCGTGACGTCCCGACTTGACTCATCTCAATGCAGCGTCGATTAAATAAGATCACAACTGAGATTGTAGGATTCTTTATTGGAAAGGGTGTCAGGCAGAGGAGGTTCAGACCTGCCCACGGCAATGCGAGCGAGGGGCTGAGTAATCTCCTCCAAGGTCCCACGAGAAAGTCTGTCGTCAGGTGAACTTGCTCGCAGTTCAGTCACCGGATGAAGAGCAGCGCTGGGGAGCGTCGGACACGACATGCGGACATCCCCGGCGGGGTGGGGGAGCCCAGGCAGAGATCACGTTGCAGCTGCTGCTGCAATCTTGGGGCCCGTCAGATCATCCACTGGTCCTGGTCTTGCTCCGTACCCTCCATGTCGATCTGGGGGCGACAATGATTCAATGGTAGACACACACAGAGAAGGGGCTCGACCCAAAACGCTACCCATCCCTTCTCTCCTGAGATGCTGCCTGACCCGCTGACTTACTCCAGCATTTTGTGTCCATCTTCGGTGTAAACCAGCATCTTCAGCTCCTTCCTACATTTGTGCATTGTGTGCAGTTTTGGTCTCCTCATTGTTTTTAATTTAGAGATACAGCGTGGTGAGTCTGTGGAATTCTCTGCCTCAGAGGGCGGTGGAGGCCGGTTCTCTGGATGCTTTCAAGAGAGAGTTAGATAGGGCTCTTAAAAATAGCGGAGTCAGGGGATATGGGGAGAAGGCAGGAACGGGGTACTGATTGGGGATGATCAGCCATGATCATATTGAATGGCGGTGCTGGCTCGAAGGGCCGAATGGCCTACTCCTGCACCTATTGTCTATTGAAACAGGTGGGACCGTCATATGAGGAAAGATTGGAAAGACTGGGCTTGTATTCACTGGAATTTAGAAGGATGAGAGGGAATCTTATAGAAACATATAAAATTATAAAAGGACTGGTCAAGCTAGATGCAGAATTTTTTTTCCCAATGGTGGGCGAGTCCAGAACCAGGGGCCACAGTCTAAGAATAAAGGGGAGGTCATTTAAAACTGAGACGAGAAAAAACTTTTTCACCCAGAGAGTTGTGAATTTATGGAATTCCCTGCCACAGAGGGCAGTGGAGGCCAAGTCACTGGATGGATTTAAGAGAGAGTTAGATAGAGCTCTAGGGGCTAGATACATAGAAAATAGGTGCAGGAGTAGGCCATTCGGCCCTTCGAGCCTGCACCGCCATTCAATATGATCATGGCTGATCATCCAACTCAGTATCCCGTACCTGCCTTCTCTCCATACCCCCTGATCCCCTTAGCCACAAGGGCCACATCTAACTCCCTCTTAAATATAGCCAATGAACTGGCCTCAACTACCTTCTGTGGCAGTGAGTTCCAGAGATTCACCACTCTCTGTGTGAAAAAGTTTCTTCTCATCTCGGTCCTAAAGGATTTCCCCCTTATCCTTAAGCTGTGACCCCTTGTCCTGGACTTCCCCAACATCGGGAACAATCTTCCTGCATCTAGCCTGTCCAACCCCATAAGAATTTTGTACGTTTCTATAAGATCCCCTCTCAATCTCCTAAATTCTAGCGAGTATAAACCAAGTCTATCCAGTCTTTCTTTATATGAAAGTCCTGACATCCCAGGAATCAGTCTGGTGAACCTTCTCTGCACTCCCTCTATGGCTATAATGTCCTTCCTCAGATTTGGAGACCAAAACTGTACGCAATACTCCAGGTGTGGTCTCACCAAGACCCTGTACAACTGCAGTAGAACCTCCCTGCCCCTATACTCAAATTATTTTGCTATGAAAGCTAACATACCATTCGCTTTCTTCACTGCCTGCTGCACCTGCATGCCTACTTTCAATGACTGGTGTACCATGACACCCAGGTCTCGCTGCATCTCCCCTTTTCCTAATCGGCCACCATTTAGATAATAGTCTGCTTTCCTGTTTTTGCCACCAAAGTGGATAACCTCACATTTATCCACATTATACTGCATCTGCCAAACATTTGCCCACTCACCCAGCCTATCCAAGTCACCTTGCAGTCTCCTAGCATCCTCCTCACAGCTAACACTGCCCCCCAGCTTAGTGTCATCCGCAAACTTGGAGATGTTGCCTTCAATTCCCTCATCCAGATCATTAATATATATTGTAAATAGCTGGGGTCCCAGCACTGAGCCTTGCGGTACCCCACTAGTCACTGCCTGCCATTGTGAAAAGGACCCGTTTACTCCTACTCTTTGCTTCCTGTTTGCCAGCCAGTTCTCTATCCACATCAATACTGAACCCCCAATACCATGTGCTTTAAGCTAGTGGAGTCAAGGGATATGGGGAGAAGGCAGGCATGGGTTATTGATTGTGGATGATCAGCAATGATCACAATGAATGGCGGTGCAGGCTCGAAGGGCCTCCTCCTTCACCTATTTTCTACGTTGCGACATATTGTCAGTGTTATCCATGGAAAGAGATAGCAATATTTTTCGAAGATAAATACATAAAAGCCAGAGTAACTCAGCTGGACAGGCTGCATCTCTGGAGAGAAACAATGAGTGATGTTTCTGGTCGAGACCCTTCTTCAGACCTTTCTCTCTCTCTCTCCATAGATGCTGCCTGACCTATTGGGTTTAGTTTTGAGATACCAGCACGGAAACAGGCCCTTCGGCCCACCGAGTCCACGCCGACCAGCGATCCCCGCACATTAACAATACCCTACAAGCCAATTAACCTACAAACCTGCACGTATTTGGAGCGTGAGAGGAAAGCAGAGATCCCGGAGAAAACCCACGCAAGTCATGGGGAGAACGTACAAACTCCGTACAGACAGCACCCGTAGACAGGATCGAACCTGGGTCTTCACAAGTTAACAAGCTATAGGAGTAGAATTAGGCCATTCGGCCCATCGAGTCCACTCTGCCATTCAATCATGGCTGATCTCTGCCACCTAATCCCATTTTCCTGCCTTCTCCCCATAACCCTTGACACACATTCTAATCAAGAATTTGTCTATCTCTGCCTTAAAAATATCCACTGACTTGGCCTCCACAGCCTTCTGTGGCAATGAGTTCCACAGATTCACCACCCTCTGTCTAAAGAAGTTCCTCCTCACCTCCTTTCTAAAAGAGCGCCCTTTAATTCTGAGGCTGTGACCTCTGGTCCTAGACTCTCCCACCAGTGGAAACATCCTCTCCACATCCACTCTATCCAGGCCTTTCACTATTCGGTAAGTTTCAATGAGGTCTCCCCTCAACCTTCTAAACTCCAGCGAGTACAGGCCCAGTGCTGGCAAACACTCATCATATGTTAACCCACTCATTCCGGGGATTATGCTTGTAAACAAGCAGTTTTTGGGCTGTGAGGAGGAAGTTTGGGTGTTTATATCAGATTGTATCAGATTAGATTATATCACATCTCTGAAGATCTTTACTGGTCCGAGAACACTAATGCAATTATCAAGAAAGCTCATCAGCGCCTCTACTTCCTGAGAAGATTACGGAGAGTCGGTTTGCCAAGGAGGACTCTCTCTAACTTCTACAGGTGCACAGTGGAGAGCATGCTGACCGGTTGCATCGTGGCTTGGTTCGGCAATTTGAGCGCCCTGGAGAGGAAAAGACTACAAAAAGTAGTAAACACTGCCCAGTCCATCATCGGCTCTGACCTTCCTTCCATCGAGGGGATCTATCGCAGTCGCTGCCTCAAAAAGGCTGGCAGTATCATCAAAGACCCACACCAATCTGACTACACACTCATCTCCCTGCTACCTTCAGGTAGAAGGTACAGGAGCCTGAAGACTGCAACAACCAGGTTCAGGAATAGCTACTTCCCCTCAGCCATCAGGCTATTAAACCTGGCTCGGACAAAACTCTGATTATTAATAACCCATTATCTGTTATTTGCACTTTATCAGTTTATTTATTCATGTGTGTATATATTTATATCATGGTATATGGACACATTTATCTGTTTTGTAGTAAATGCCTACTATGTTCTGCGTGCTGAAGCAAAGCAAGAATTTCATTGTCCTATACAGGGACACATGACAATAAACTCACTTGAACTGCCAGCGTAGGTTTTTTTCCCCCTTTCTTTTCCCTTTCTGTACTATGTTTACACATTGTGTTGTGCTGCAGCAAGTAAGAACGTCATTGTCCTATCTGGCCCTGGTTCCTCCACTCACCTCGTTTATCTCTCCGTCATCGGGGGACTCGTTGTAGTCGTTCATCTCGTCCATGTCCTGCATGTCTTCATCCTCCTCGGAGTCCTCCTCGCTGTCTTCATCATCCTCATCGTCCTCCTCTTCCTCGTCGTCATAGTTCTGCTGTGGGGCGACCAGCGTAACCGTTAGATCGCAGGACAGGGGAGCGGGGCTCAGGCCACTGTGGCCCAGAGAACAATTTAGAGTATTGGGACGACAGATGGCACAATGGGCTAAGTGTTCGGCTGGCGACCGGAAGGTGGCCGGTTCGAATCCCGTTTGGAGTGCATACTGTCGTTGTGTCCTTGGGCAAGACACTTCACCCACCTTTGCCTGTGTGTGAATGTGTGTGAGTGATTGGTGGTGGTCGGAGGGGCCGTAGGCGCAGATTGGCAGCCACGCTTCCGTCAGTCTGCCCCAGGGCAGCTGCGGCTACAGAAGTAGCTTACCACCACCGAGTGTGACTGAGGAGTGAATTAATAATGCGATGTAAAGCGCCTTGAGTATTAGAAAGGCGCTATATAAATCCCATCCATTATTATTATTATTATTATTGCAGGTAGACAAAAATGCTGGATATACTCAGCGGGTGAGGCAGCATCTATGGAGCGGAGGAACGGGTGACGTTTCGGGTTGAGACCCTTCTTCAGACTGCCGTCACGCACAGGCATCAGTTGTTCTTGTTTCGAGTGGCCGCCGATGATGATGAGACTGGGGCATTGAGTGTGAGAGTCAGCAACTCCTGTTGCAGCTTTATCCTCAGTCTGAAGAAGGGTTTCGGCCCAAAACGTTGCCTATTTCCTTCGCTCCATAGATGCTGCTGCACCCGCTGAGTTTCTCCAGCATTTTTGTGTACCGCAGCTTCATAGGACGTTGGTCGGGCCGCATTTGGAGTGCCGCGTGCAGTTCTGGTCGCCCCCATTACAGGAAGCGTGTGGGGGCTTTGGAGGCGGTGCAGAGGAGGTTCACCAGAACGATGCCGCCTGTGTTAGGAGGTACAGGTGCACAACCTTTTATCCGGAGTTCCGGAAACCGAAAAGCTCCGAATACCGGACATTTTTTCCAGGATGTCGTCTGCACACCGAAGCTCGCGTTTGGCGCCAAACTTGACCCGAAACGACCCACGGTCAACCCAGGTCTGTACTACTGTAGCGGCTGCCTCCTCCCCGGAGACCGGGGAGACACTTAAACATCTGTAAATCATTGCTTAAATGTTAGTCAGTTAGTTTGCAGGGCTTTTATGTGAAGGGGGGGGGGGGTGAAGGGGGAAACTTTAATTCTTAGTCCCCTACCTGGTCGGAGAGGCGGGGAGCGGGCAATGCCTTACCGGGTCGCCGTGCGGTAAGCTCCGGAGCGCTGTGGCCGCCAACTCCCAACATCGCGGAGCTGGGGCTGCGGGCTTACTGCACGGCGACCCGGTAAGGCATTCCCCGCTCCCCGCCTCTCCGACCAGGTAGGGGACTAAGAATTAAAGTTTCCCCCTTCCCCCCCCCCCCCCCACCACATAAAATCCCTCCAAACTAACCGACTAACATTTAAGCAATGATTTACAATGATTCCCCGGTCTCCGGGGAGGAGGCAGCCGCTCCAGACTTTTCAAGCCGCCCGCGCTACCTACCTAATCTACGCTAAAAATCTTCCATTCGGAAATCCGAAAAATTCCGAAATCCAAGAAGTGTCTGGTCCCAAGGCTTTCGGATAAAAGGTTGTGCACCTGTACTAGCAACGGGGAGAGGTTGGACGGACTCGGATGGTTTTCAAATAAGGAGAGGAATGAAATGTCAAATGGGTGGAAGTGGGCAGTGGGAGGATCCAGTCACACACTCACCTCAGACGCCGGCTTCCCAATGGGCACCAACGAGGTGTTCTTTTCAGCAATACTCTGCAACTGGAGGGCAACGGCAGAGAAAGAAAGAAAGAAATTCAGGAGATATAATGCGTAGAAACATAGAAAAATAACTGCAGGAGTGGGCCGAATGGCCTAATTCTGCTCCTATCCCTTATGATTTAGTTTCAGTCTGACTTCCCCTCCCCGCTCTGATTGCACGCCTTGTCTCAGCAAATGTGTCCCCTTGAGAAAGTGCGGTGAGCCAACTGGGGGGCAACGTTGCACAATATCTGACTCAGTTTCCACCCCAATGTGGAACTAAATGGCAATTATTCTGGATGGTGTGAATTCTGGATGGTGTGAATTCCCCGTTCTGACTGACTTGAAACAGGCACTGACACACACAGATACACACACTAATAGACCCCGACTAATAGAAACATTGCAGGAGCAGGCCATTCGGCCCTTTCAGCCAGCACCGTCATTCAATATGATCATGGCTGATCATCTAAAATCAGTAGGTAGACAAAAATGCTGGAGAAACTCAGCGGGTGAGGCAGCATCTATGGAGCGAAGGAATGGGCAACGTTTCGGGTCGAGACCCTTCTTCAGGTTTCGACCCGAAATGTTGCCTATTTCCTTCGCTCCATAGATGCTGCCTCACCCGCTGAGTTTCTCCAGCATTTTTGTCTACCTTTGATTTTTCCAGCATCTGCAGTTCCTTCTTCAACATCTAAAATCAGTACCTGCTTTTTCCACCATGTACCTTGATTCCGTTAGCCCCAAGAGCTAAATCTAACTCTCTCTCGAAAACATCCAGTGAATCGGCCTCCACCGCCTTCTGAGGCAGAGAATTCCACAGACTCACAACTCTCTGGGTGAAGAAATATTTCCTCATCTCTGTCCAAAATGGCCGACCCATTATTCTTAAACTGTGTGACCCCTGGTTCTGGACTCCCCCAGCATCGGGAACATTTTTCCTGCATCTAGCCTGTCCAATCCCTTAAGAATTTTAGGTAGACAAAAATGCTGGAGAAACTCAGCAGGTGAGGTAGCATCTATGGAGCAAAGGAAATAGGCGACGTTTCTGGTCAAAACCCTTCTTCAGACTGGTGTGAGGGTGCGAGAAGAAGAAAGGAAGATATGGAGCCAGTGGGCTGAGGGCGAGCTGAGAAGGGAAGGAGAAATTAGAGGTCAATGTTCATACCGCTGGGGTGCAGGCTGCCCAAGCAAAATATGAGGTGCTGCTCCTCCAATTTGCGGTGGGACTCACTCTGACCATGGAGGAGGCCCAGGACAGAAAGGTCAGATTCGGAATGAGAGGGGGAGTTGAAGTGCTGACCCACAGGGAGATCAGGTTGGTCAATGCGAACCGAGCGGAGGTGTTGGGCGAAGCGATCGCCAAGCCTGCGCTTGGTCTCACCGATGTAGAGCAGCTGACATCTAGAGCAGCGGATGCAATAGATGAGGTTGGAGGAGATGCAGGTGAACCTCTGCCGCACCTGGAAAGACTGCTTGGGTCCTTGGATGGAGTCAAGGGGGGAGGGAAAGGGACAGGTGTAGCATTTCCTGCGGTTGTAAGGGAAAGTACCAGGGAAGGGGGTGGTGCGGGTGGGAAGGACGAATTGAGCAGGGAGTTACGGAGGGAGCGGTCTTTGCGGAAAGCAGACAGGGGGGGAGATGGGAAGATGTGGCCGGTGGTGGGATCACGTTGGAGGTGGCGAAACTGACGGAGGATTATTTGTTGTATGTGACGGCTAGTAGGGTGGAAGGTGAGGACAAGGTGGACTGAGCCCTTGTTGCGAGTGGGGGGATGGGGAGTGAGAGCAGTCACGGGGTATAGAAGCCCTTACTTTCAACAGCACAACAGGGCATGTAAAGACCTAGTAAGACCACTAGAGGTCCTTCTGCAGTTGTACAGAGCCCTAGTGAGACCACACCTGGAGTATTGTGTGCAGTTTTGGTCCCCTAATTTGAGGAAGGACATTCTTGCTATTGAGGGAGTGCAGCGTAGGTTTACAAGGTTAATTCCCGTGAAGGCGGGACTGTCATATGCTGAGAGAATGGAGCGGCTGGGCTTGTACACTCTGGTGTTTAGAAGGATGAGAGGAGATCTTATTGAAACATATAAGATTGTTAGGGGTTTGGACACGCTAGAGGCAGGAAACATGTTCCCGATGTTGGGGGAGTCCAGAACCAGGGGCGACAGTTTAAGGATAAGGGGTAAAGCCATTTAGAATGGAGATGAGGAAACACTTTTTCACACATAGAGTTGTGAGTGTGGAATTCTCTGCCTCAGAGGGCGGTGGAGGCCGGTTCTCTGGATGCTTTCAAGAGAGAGCTAGATAGGGCTCTGAAAGATAGCGGAGTCAGGGAATATGCGGAGAAGGCAGGAACGGGGTACTGATTGGGGATGATCAGCCATGATCACATTGAATGGCGGTGCTGGCACATTGAAGGGCCGAATGGCCTACTCCTGCACCTGTTGTCTATAGGACCCTGTAAAACTCATAATAAACAACAAAATGTTCAGCATCTGTGGAGGGAATGGACAGACGACGTTTCACGCCCCGACCCGTCTTCAGACTGATGGAGTAGGGCAAGGGTTCCCAACCGGGGGGGGGGGGGGGGGTAAATGTGCCATGGGGGGTAAATTTCGCCTACCCAGTGGGTAAATTTGTTGATTCTGGATTTGTACATATTTTTTCTCATTGACTGACTGTGTTTGGTTATTAGTTGTTCATAAATAAGTGAAATAACATTGTTACATGCTGCTCTCACACCCTTGTAATAGTCTGTTCGAACTTCTACCAACCGGCAGACGTTACTAGGCCTTCTACGCCCGTACCTCCAGACTCAGGAACAGCTTCATCCCCAGAGCTATCGCTGCTCTGAACCGGTCCGGCTGAGAGCCCCCCACCCCCCATGAACTGTCTCCCTCGGATGGTCACGTCGCACATCGACCCGGCACAGACACATTTGCACTTTAGACTCTTTTACTGTTCTTTTTTACAAATCATGTTTCTCTGGGTATCTAGATTTTAGTTGTGTAAGTTATGACATCGGATGGAAGCTGCATACCAAATCTTGTTGCACCTCTGGACAATAAAAGATATTATCTTATCTTATTAAAGTATTAAAGTTGCCAGGGTGGTGTACAATTTTGGTCGCCAAATTATAGGAAAGATGTCAGCAAAATAGAGAGAGCGCAGAGGAGATTTACTAGAATGTTGCCTGGGTCTAACCTAAGTTACAGAGAAAGGTTGAACAAGATAGGTCTTTATTCTGTGGAGCGCAGGTTAAGGGGGGACTTCATGTCCTCTTGTTTGAATCTTCCCTACTCTCAATGGAAAAAGCTTATCCACGTCAACTCTGTCTATCCCTCTCATAAGTCTTTAAAATGATGAGAGGGATAGACAGAGTTGACGTGGATAAGCTTTTCCCATTGAGAGTAGGGAAGATTCAAACAAGAGGACATGATTTGAGAATTAAGGGACAGAAGTTTAGGGGTAACATGAGGGGGAACTTCTTTACTCAGAGCGTGGTAGCTGTGTGGAATGAGCTTCTAGTGGATGTGGTGGAGGCAGGGTCGATTTTATCATTTAAAAATCAATTGGATATGGACGGGAAAGGAATGGAGGGTTATGGTCTGAGTGCAGGTAGATGGGACTAGGGGAGAATAAGTGTTCGGCACGGACTTGAAGGGCCGAGGTGGCCTGTTTCCGTGCTGTAATTGTTATGTGGTTATATGGGTAAACGGGATGAAAATGGTTGGGAGCCTTTGGAGTAGGGGGTGGGGAGAAAACTGGGGGAGAGAGAGAGAGGGGTGGGTGGGGGGGGGGGGGGAAGCCTGGGGAGTGATGGGTGGATACAGGTGGGGTGAGTGATGGGTGGATACAGGTGGGGTGAGTGATGGGTGGATACAGGTGGGGTGAGTGAATTGCAGACGGACGGAGTAAGTGACAAAGGCTGGAGGTGAAAACGAGACAAAACGGTGTCGGATAAGGAGAGAAGAGGAGGAGTGAAATGTGAAGGGAGGGATGTGGGAGGATAAAAGGGAACTGTAAGACTCGGGGTGATGAGTGTAGGGAGGAGGGGATGGATGAAACGTGTGGATATTGGGGGTGGGCGCAACAAAGACATGTCCGGTGCCTTTGGAGCTGTTTCATTTCCCTCTTTCTCAGTTCTGAAGAAGTCTCCGACCTGAAACGTTAACGGCTTCTCTTCCCACAGATGCTGCCTGACTGACTGAGTTCTTCCAGCGCATCTGTTTCCAGCACCTGCAGTTTTATTTGTTTTCCACTTCGCGAAACGGGTCAATAGACAATAGGAGCAGGAGTAGGCCATTCGGCCCTTCGAGCCAACACCGGCCATTCAATGTGATCATGGCTGATCATCCCCAATCAGTACCCCGTTCCTGCCTTCTCCCCATACCCCCTGACTCCGCTAGGATTTCGGCTCGAAATGTTGCCTATTTCCTTCGCTCCGTAGATGCTGCTGCACCCGTTGACTTTCTCCAGCACTTTTGTCTACCTCCACTATCTTTAAGAGCCCGATCTAGCTCTCTCTTGAAAGTATCCAGAGAACCACTTTTTTCACACAGAGAGTTGTGAGTCTGTGGAATTCTCTGAGGCAGAGAATTCCACAGACTCACAACTCTCTGTGTGAAAAAGTGGTTCCTTGTCTCCATTCTAAATGGCTTACCCCTTATTCTTAAACTGTGGCCCCTGGTTCTGGACTCCCCCAACATCGGGAACATGTTTCCTGCCTCTAGCGAGTCCAAACCCTTAATAATCTTATATGTTTCAATAAGATCCCGAGCCAAAACGTCCCTAGTCCCTATCTCAGCGACCTGGGCATCGACCCCTCCCTCTGCAACTGGATACTGGACTTTCTAACTAACAGACCCCAGTCTGTTAGGTCAGTCAACCACACCTCTTCAACCCTCACCCTGAACACCAGCGTTCCACAGGGCTGTGTGCTGAGCCCCCTCCTCTACTCCCTCTTCACCTACGACTGCACACCTGTACATGGTACTAACACCATCATCAAGTATGCAGATGATACAATGATGATTGGCCTCATCAGCGACAACGATGAGTCAGCCCATAGGGAGGAGGTCCAGCTCCTAGCAGCATGGTGCGCTGACAACAATCTGGCCCTTAACTCCAAGAAGACCAAGGAGCTCATTGTAGACTTCAGGAAGTCCAGGGGCGGCACGCACACCCCCATCCACATTAACGGGACGGAGGTGGAACGTGTTTCCAGCTTCAGGTTCCTGGGGGTGAACATCTCCGATGACCTCTCTTGGACCCACAATACCTCAACTCTGGTCAAGAAGGCTCACCAGCGTCTCTTCTTCCTGAGGAGACTGAAGAAGGTCCATCTGTCTCCTCAGATTCTGGTGAACTTCTACCGCTGCACCATCGAGAGCATCCTTACCAACTGCATCACAGTATGGTATGGCAACTGCTCTGTCTCCGACCGGAAAGCACTGCAGAGGGTGGTGAAAACTGCCCAACGCATCACCGGTTCCTCGCTCCCCTCCATTGAGTCTGTCCAGAGCAAGCGTTGTCTGCGGAGAGCGCTCAGCATCGCCAAGGACTGCTCTCACCCCAGCCACAGACTGTTTACCCTCCTCCCATCCGGGAGGCGCTACAGGTCTCTCCGTTGCCGGACCAGCAGGTCCAGGAACAGCTTCTTCCCTGCGGCTGTTACACTACTTAACTCTGCACCTCGGTGATTGGCAGTCACCCCCCCCCCCCCCCCCCCCCTCCCCTCCCGGACACTCCTTCCCCCAGAAAAATTGCACTACTACTACTGTATGTACGTATATATTTTTACTGTTCATTATTCTATGTTCGCTCTTCTGGGTGAGATGCTAACTGCAATTCGTTTTCTCTGTACTGTACACTGCACAATGACAATAAAAGATTGAATCTTGAATCTTGAATCTATCCACGTTCGAGATACAGCATGGAACCAGGACGTTCGGTAAACGCTGGCCAGCGATCGCCCCGCTCACTGGCATCATCCTGCATACGAGGGACAATTTACAATGGCCAGTTAACCTATAATTCTGCACGTCTTCAGAGTGTGGGAGGAACATCTGATCAGTTCAGAACAATGTGATCAACCATGGCATGGAGGGCCGAATGGCCTACTCTGGACTTCCACTGTTACGCTGATGACACCCAGATTTACCTTGGCACCAAATCCCCCCCACAACCCCCCCCCCCTCTCCCATATCAACTCCTGTTTGTCAGCTATAAAAACCTGGAACCTGGAAAACTCAACAGCGATAAGACAGAATTCCTCCTCATAGGCTCCAAAGCCACACTCAGCAAAATCAATAACCCCACTCTCACCATCGACGGCACCACTGTCTCCCCATCTCCCCAGGCCCGCAACCTTGGCGTGATCTTCGCCAAACTCAGACCCTCTCTCACACCGCCTGCTGCTGAAAGACTCATCCATGCCTTCATCTCCTCCCGACTGGACTACTGCAACTCACTTCTCCTTGGCATCAGCTCCACCTACATCAACCGACTCCAACTGGTCCAGAACGCAGCCGCCCGACTCATCACCCACACCAAATCCTGGCATCACATCACTCCAGTCCTCAAAAAACTCCACTGGCTTCTCATCTCCCACCGGATCACCTACAAAATCCTGATCCTCACCTACAAAGCCCTCCACCATCTGGCCCCCCCCATATCTCACTGACCTCCTCTCCCCCTACCAACCCTCACGGTCCCTCAGATCCACATCAGCCGGTCTCCTCTCCATCCACAAGTCCAACCTCCGCAGTTTTGGGGACAGAGCCTTCTCCAGGGCAGCTCCCAGGCTCTGGAACTCCCTCCCCCAACTGATCCGCAATTCCGTGCCCCTCACCATCTTCCAGTCCCGCCTCAAGACCCATCTCTTCACCTCTGCCTATCCTTAGCCCCACGTCCCCCTCCCTTTTCATCTGTGCTTGAATTGCCTCGTACTGTGTTTTGTATTGAATTCTGTCTTTACTTTGTGTACTAGTCATGTCTCTACTATTTATTTCATTCCCCTTACATGTTTTTCCTCTACATGCTCAATTTTTGTAAGGTGTCCTTGAGACTCTTGAAAGGCGCCCATGAATAAAATTTATTATTATTATTATTACTCCTGCACCTATTGTCTATTGAAACCGGAGCATCGAGAGAAAAACCCACTCAGGTCACGGGGAGGACGAACAAACTCCGTACAGACAACACCCATAGACAGGATGGAACCCGTGTCTCTGACGCTGTGAGGCAGCAACTCTACCACCCTGCCTCCCTATCATCCTTTCACTCCACAGATTTCAGCCTGACCCGCTGAGTTACTCCAGCACTGTGTGTTCCATGCACGATTCCAGCGTTTGCAGTTCCTTATGTTCCCATATTCCCTTTAACCTGTTTCTGGATACTGTGGACGGCCCGATTGTAATCTTTCTGCTGGCTGAATAGAAACAGAAAATAGGTACCAGCACGGCCATTCAATATGATCATGGCTGATCATCTAAAATCAGTACCCCGTTCCTGCTTTTTCCCCCCCATAAACCCTTGATCCCGTTAGCCGAAAGAGCTAAATCTCCCTCTTGAAAACATCCAGTGAATTGGCCTCCGCTGCCTTCTGTGGCAGAGAATTCCACAGATTCACAACTCTCTGGGTGAAAACGTTTTTCCTCATCCCAGTCCTAAATGGCCGACCCCTTATTCTTAAACTGTGTGACCCCTGGTTCTGGAATTCATGGACTATCTTTGATCAGACTTTACTGGACTTTATCTTGCACTAAACGTTATTCCCTCTATCCTGTATCTGTACACTATGGATGGATCCATTGTAACCATGTATTGTCTTTCCGCTGACTGGTTGGCACGCGACAAAAAGCTTTTCGCTGTACCAATAGACAATAGACAATAGGTGCAGGATTAGGCATCCAGAGAACCTGCCTCCACCGCCCTCTGAGGCAGAGAATTCCACAGACTCGCCACTCTCTGTGAGAAAAAGTGTTTCCTCGTCTCCATTCTAAATGGCTTACTCCTTATTCTTACTGTGGCCCCTGGTTCTGGACTCCCCCAACATCGGGAACATGTTTCCTGCCTCTAGCGTGTACAAGCCCTTAACAATCTTATGTTTCAATGAGATACCCTCTCATCCTTTTAAACTCCAGAGTGTACAAGCCCAGCTCCTCCATTCTCTCAGCATATGACAGTCCCGCCATCCCGGGAATTAACCTGGTGAACCTACGCTGCGCTCCTTCAATAGCAAGAATGTCCTTCCTCAAATTAGGGGACCAAAACTGCACACAACACTCCAGGTGTGGTCTCATTAGGGCTCTGTACAATTGCAGAAGGACCTCTTTGCTCCTATATTCAATTCCTCGGTACACGTGACGGTAAACTAATGACTAATAACACCACATGTACACGAACAGAGGCACTGACCCAGGCCTGGTGCTGATTTTCCTGCTGCTGGAGTTCGCTTTCATCCACGCATGGCCGGTCCAGGTTAAACCATAGCGATTCCGTCACTCGTGGGAAGAGGGAGGGAAACAGGATCGACATCCTGGAGACAAGACAAGAACTTCATTAAACTTCATTCACAAATCTGCTGAGAGCCTAGATTTATGCTCATGAGCGATAGGAGCAGAATTAGGCCATTCGGCCCATTAAGTCTCCTCCACCATTTGATCATGGCTGATCTATCTCTCCCTCTTAACCCCATTCTCCTGCTGTCTCCCCATAACCCCCGACACCCCTACTAATCAAGAACATGTTAATTTTTAAAATAGAAATCTATTTCTAGAATCTACCTGTCTCTGCCGTAAAAAATATCCAATGACATGGCCTCCACAGCTTGCTGTGGCAAAGAATTCCACAGATTCACCATCCTCTGACGGAAGAGATTCCTCTTCATCTCCTTCCTAAAGGAACGTTCTTTTATTCTGAAGCTTTGACCTCTGGTCCCAGACTCTTCCACGAGTGGGAACATCCATTCCACATCCACTCTATCCAAGCCCATCTCTTTCAGCAGTTCCTTCCCAGCTGTTATCAGGCGACTGAACCATCTAACACCAACTAGAGAGCAGTCTTGAACTACAATCGACCTCACTTGGAGACCCTCAGGCTATCTTTAATCGGACTTTACTTTGCACTAAACATTATTCCCTTATCATGTATCTGTACACTGTGAATGGCTCGATTGTAATTTGCTTTCTGCTGACTGGTCAGCACGCAACAGAAGCTTTTCACTGTACCTCGGTACACGTGACAATAAACTGAACTCTCAAAAAGGACAAATGCTGCAGGTATTTCTGCTGCTTTCAATGAGCTCCAACTCTCTCACTGCAAGGACAGTCATTCAACACGGAAACTCGGCTGAAGAAGGATTACGGCCCGAAACGTCACCTATCCACGTTCTCCACAGATGCTGCCTGACCCGCTGAGTTACTCCAGCACTCTGTGAAACGTCACCAATCCATGTTCTCCACAGATGCTGCTGCCTGACCCGCTGAGTTACTCCAGCACTCTGTGAAACGTCACCTATCCATGTTCTCCACAGATGCTGCCTGACCCGCTGAGTTACTTGGTGTCCTTTGTGTCCCTTTTATGGGGAAAAACAAGCCCTTTAGCCGGTCTAGACTGTATTTCTCAGTGACATCGAGTGTCAAGGCCTTGTCTGAGTAATTATTAAATGCGAGTCTCTGCTTCCACCCCCCTCACTGGCAGCGAGGTCCATTTCAACCACGGTGGCGCGGCGGGTAGTGCGGCTGCCTCACGGCGCCTGACAACCCGGTGTCGACCCTGACCTCGGGCGCTGCCTGCCTGTGTGGAGTTTGCACGTCCTCTCTACGATTGTGTGGCTTTCCACAGGGATGGGGCGAGGAGCGGGGTGCCTGAGGAGAGGGCATAAAGTGACAGGGGCAGGTTGAGGCCATTCGGCCCCATCAAGTCCACACTCCACCATTCAGTCAGGGCTGGTCTATCTCTCCCTCCTAACCCCGTTCTCCTGCCGTCTCCCCGTAACCCCGGACCAATCAAGTGGAGGGGGAGGGGGAGGGGAAGGCGTTGGATAAACAGACTGTGGTCCCCAAGAGGAGAGAGAGAGGGAGAGAGAAAGAGGGGGGGCGTGGATGTGAACAGGAGGGGGACAAGGGGGGGTTGAGGGGGGGGGGAACCTACAGGGGGGAGTCGCCGCCGCCGCCGGTCCCCCACACCCACCCTGTCGCCCGCGCCGGAAGTGGGTCCGCCCGACGCCGCCGGTCCCCCACACCCACCCTGTCGCCCGCGCCGGAAGTGGGTCCGCCCGCCAGCCGGTCCCCCGCCAGCCGGAGGTGCGTCACCGAGGTTCCGACATCGCCCTCTCCCCCTCCCCCCCCTTCTATGCAAAGATCCAAGAGGAGAAACTGAGAGACAGAGAGAGAGAGAGAGAGAGAGAGAGTGTGTGAGAGAGTGAGAGAGAGAGAGAAAAAGAGAGAGAGAGTGAGAGATTGAGAGATTGAGAGAGAGTGAGAAAGAGAGAGAGAGGGAGGGAGAGAGAGTGTGAGAGTGTGAGAGAGTGAGTGAGACAGAGGGAGAGAGAGAGATTGTCTCCTTCAGGACAAAGTAAAGAACAAAGCCGGATGAGGGAGTGGCGTACGGTCTGCTGGACAACTGGCCGCCATTCGGCCCCTCGCCCTCCTGCTGTCCCATTCAATTCAAATCTTTTACTTCAGTGCCATTTCCCTACATCAATCCCACCTCTTATTCACTAAATCAGTTCAGTTGAGTTTAGTTTATTGTCGAAATATACAAATCCATCCATCCAAGGCAGGAATTCTCTTAGGGCTAACGGAATCAAGGGATATGGGGAGAAAGCATATGGAGTCTGTGGAATTCTCTGCCTCAGAGGGCGGTGGAGGCCGGTTCTCTGGATGTTTTCAAGAGAGAGTTAGATAGGGCTCTTAAAAATAGCGGAGTCAGGGGATATGGGGAGAAGGCAGGAACTGGGGTACTGATTGTGGATGATCAGCCATGATCACATTGAATGGCGGTGCTGGCTCGAAGGGCCGAATGGCCTACTCCTGCACCTATTGTCTATTGTCCTGCCTTCAATGTACTCAGAAACTGAGCCTCTGCACTCCTCTGCAATGATTCATAATATCCCTTGAGTGAAAATGCTTCTTCTCACCTTTCCCCTGACCGTCCACCCACTTGCATACGTTCTAGGAGCAGATTAAAGCCATTCATAGAGACATAGACAATAGGTGCAGGAGTAGGCCATTCGGCCCTTCGAGCCAGCACCGCCATTTAATATGATCATGGCTGATCATCCAAAATCCATTCCTCCTTTTTCCCCATATCCCTTGATTCCATTAGCCCTGAGCTTTATATAAAACTCTCTTGAAAAACATCCAGTGAATCGGCTTCCACTGCCTTCTGTTTCCTCATCTCAGTCCTAAATGGCCGACCCCTTATTCTTAAACTGTGTGACCCCGGGGAGAAAGTGAGATTGAGTGTGCGAGAGAGTGAGTGTGTGAGAGAGAGAGAGAGAGAGATGGAGAGAGAGAGGGAGAGAGAAAGAGAGAGGGTTCCTATCCATGCACATGTCCAAATGTCTTTCACAATATTGTTACTCTACCTACCTTAGTAACCTCCCCACCACCCACCGTGTGAAAAAAGTTGACCCTCAGGTTCTTATTAGTATTAAAGTGTCTTTCCACTCACACCTAAGCCCCCTAATTGGTCCCAGAATTAGGTCCCAGTCAACTTTCCTGCCACCCGTCAGCCCCAACTGTCCCCGTGTCCAACCTCCCTGCGTCCTCTTTACCTGGTCAGGTTAATTTGGTTTAGAGACACAGCACGGAAACAGGCCCTTGGCTCTGGTTTGTATCCTCATGGGCCTGTCCCACTTACCAGGCGAGTTTTTGGGCAACTACAGGCGACTGCCGCAAAATTTTCGACAAGTTGAAAATATTTTCGGCGACAGGGGCGACAATTTTCGCTGTCGCAGGTTGACGTAGGTTGTCTTAGGTTCTGTCGTAAGTTGTCTCCAGGTGTCGTGGGTGAATTCCATTAAAACTGGTCCCTTGCAGTCGCCTAAAGAGTCGCCTAAGTGAGACAGGCTTATCAGGCCTTTCACTTTTTACTATCTAAATATCAGATTACTATCTAAATGGCGTCAAGTTGGGAAAAGGATCGGTCCGAGTCAGCATGGATTTATGATGGGGAAATCATGCTTGACTAATCTTCTGGAATTTTTTTAAAGATGTAACTAGGAAAATGGACAAGGGAGAGCCAGTGGATGTGGTGTACCTGGACTTTCAGAAAGCATTTGATAAGGTCCCACATAGGAGATTAGTGGGCAAAATTAGGGCACATGGTATTGGGGGTAGAGTGCTGACATGGATAGAGAAGTTGTTGGCAGACAGGAAACAAAGAGTAGGGTTTAACGGGTCCCTTTCAGAATGGCAGGCAGTGACTAGTGGGGTACCGTAAGGCTCGGTGCTGGGACCGCAGCTATTTACAATATACATGAATGATTTGGATGAAGGGATTCAAAGTAACATTAGCAAATTTGCAGATGACACAAAGCTGGGTGGCAGTGTGAACTGTGAGGAGGATGCTATGAGAATGCAGAGTGACTTGGATAGGTTGGGGGAGTGGGCAGATGCATGGCATATGAAGTTTAATGCGGATAAATGTGAGGTTATCCACTTTGGTAACAAAAACAGGAAGGCAGATTACTATCTAAATGGCATCAAGTTGGGAAAAGGGGAAGTACAACGGGATCTGGGGATCCTTGTACATCAGTCTATGAAAGTAAGCATGCAGGTACAGCAGGCAGTGAAGAAAGCGACTGGCATGTTGGCCTTTATAACAAGAGGAATCGAATATAGGAGCAAAGAGGTCCTTCTGCAGTTGTACAGGACCCTAGTGAGACCACACCTGGAGTATTGTGTGCAGTTTTGGTCCCCTAATTTGAGGAAGAACATTCTTGCTATTGAGGGAGTGCAGAGTAGGTTTACAAGGTTAATTCCCGGGATGGCGGGACTGTCATATGCTGAGAGAATGGAGCGGCTGGGCTTGTACACTCTGGAGTTTAGAAGGATGAGAGGGTATCTCATTGAAACATATAAGATTGTTAAGGGTTTGGACACGCTAGAGGCAGGAAACATGTTCCCGATGTTGGGGGAGTCCAGAACCAGGGGCCACACAGTTTAAGAATAAGGGGTAAGCCATTTAGAACGGAGACGAGGAAACACTTTTTCTCACAGAGAGTGGCGAGTCTGTGGAATTCCCTGCCTGGTGGAGGCAGGTTCTCTGGATGCTTTCAAGAGAGAGCTAGATAGGGCTCTTAAAGATAGCGGAGTCAGGGGATATGGGGAGCAGGCAGGAACGGGGTTCTGATTGGGGATGATCAGCCATGATCACCTCGAAGGGCCGAATGGCCTACTCCTGCACCTAATGTCTATTGTCTTCCTGTGAATAGTCCCACTCCGTCTGCCATGTCATCACCTCCGTCCAAACTCTGATATTAATGCCCAGATATTGGCCCTGTCACGCCCATCTTTGACACACGCAGTTTGTGCAAGCTAGATTGTCACCGCTGAGATTCCTGCACGGACCGGTGAAGAAGGGAGACACAGTGTCGCCAAATCCAGAAGCAATTCAACCGCGCTCGCAGGGTTTCGATCCTGACTACGGATGAACCGCAGGTCTGTACACCCACAGCAGCTCGGCTTCCGAGAATGTTTATCTCGAGTGACCTATGACCTGGGCGTGCGCAGTCGGAATACCGAACACACTTCAAGTCAAGTCAAGTCAACTTTATTTGTTCCATCACATACAAGATGTACAGTGAAATGAAAGTGGCAATGCCTGCGAGTTGTGCAAAACTACAGAACAGAACCAGTATTTACATTTTAAAAAGACATAACAGTGGTCTGTGGGAAGAAACTCCGTCTCATCCTCTCTGTTCTCACAGCGTGACAGCGGAGGCGCTTGCCTGACCGTAGCAGCTGGAACAGTCCGTTGCTGGGGGGGGTAGGGGTCCCCCATAATGTTGCTGGCTCTGTACTGCCCCTCCTGGTGTATAGGTCCTGCAGGAGGGTGAGTGTAGTTCCCATGGTGCGTTCGGCCGAACGCACTACTCTCTGCAGAGCCTTCCTGTCCTGGGCAGAGCAGTTCTCCAACCAGATTGTGATGTTGCCGGACAAGATGCATTCTACAGCCCCTGAGTAGAAGGATTGAAGGGTTCTCAGAGAGACTGTGAATTTCCTCAGCTGCCTGAGGTGGTAAAGGAGCTGCCTTGCCTTACTCTCCAGTGCGGCAGCGTGTGTTGTCCATGTCAGATCCTCTGTGATGTGGACACCCAGGTATTTAAAGCTGCTCACCCTATCCACAGTAGTCCCAAACACAGTCAAAAATAAACTATTAATAACATTAGACACTGCAATCAAATCAGAAACACATAGACATGGCAGTCAGACAGAAGCCTTTTCGCAGGGTGAGGGGAAGAGGGCACAACTTAGTTTAATTATAGTCATGTGTACCGAGGTACAGTGAAAAGCTTTGTTATGCAAGTTATCCAACATATCAGACAATAGGTGCAGGAGTAGGCCATTCGGCCCTTCCAGCCAGCACCGCCATTCAATGTGATCATGGCTGGCATATTTATGTATAGTATTATAGTGTAATACTGTACATAATAAATACTATTATACTACAAAAATGCAATCAAGTCAAACTCGAGTCCAACAGGTCAAGCAAAGGGGAAGATACAGAGTGCAGAATATAGTTCTCAGCATTGTAGGGCATCAGTTCCACAGACAAAGTCCAATGTCCGCAATGGGGTAGAGGTGAATCGGACAGTACCCTAGCTTATGGAAGGACCGTTCAGAAGCCTGATCACAGAGGGGAAGAAGCTGTTCCTGAGTCAGGTGGTACGCGCTTTCAAGCTTCTGTACCTCCTGCCGGACTGGAGCGGGGAGAAGAGGGAATGGTTCTAATTGAGCCCCAGGCTGTAGCAGGGCCTCCAGCAGCCCACTCTGCCCACACCACGCCAGTGGACACACCGCCCGGCCCCTCCCGTAGGCAGTGGGTGTTGCCGGCCCCTGAGGGTCAGCGGTTAGGGGGGGGGGTCCGGTGGGGGGGGGTTTGGGAACAGCTCCATCCGAGACCTCAAGAAATTGCAGCGAATTGTAGATGCAGGCCAGACCGTCGCACAAACCAACCTCCCTTCCATTGACTCCATCCACACCTCACGCTGCCTCGGCAAGGCCAGCAGCATAATCAAGGACCAGTCTCACCCCCCGGTCACTCCCTCTTCTCTCCTCTCCCATCGGGCAAGAGGTACAGAAGTGTGAAAACGCACACCTCCAGATTCAGGGATAGTTTCTTCCCAGCTGTTATCAGGCAACTGAACCATCCTACCACAACCAGAGAGCGGTCCTGAACTACTATCTACCTCATCAGGGACCCTTGGACTATCTTTGATTGAATTCTACTGGAGTTTACCTTGCACTAAACATTATTCCCTTTATCCTGTACCTGTACACTGTGGACGGCTCGACTGTAATCATGTATTGTCTTTCCGCTGACTGGTTAGCACGCAACAAAAGCTTTTCACTGTACCTCGGTACACGTGACAATAGACAGAACTGAACTAACTGAAGCTAAACTCAACTCAAGACAGGCACAAAATGCAGGAGTAAATCAGCGGGACAGGCAGCGTCTCTGGAGAGAAGGAATGGGCGACGTTTTGGGTCGAGACCCTTCTTCAACGTCAGACTCAGACTCAACTCAACTGAACTATAGTGAACTGAACTGAACTCAACTCAGTTTAAGGGCCAATCCCACTTGGGCGATTTTTTTCGGGCAACTACAGGCGACTGCCGCAAAAGCTTCAACTTGTTGAACATTTTTCGGCGACAGTGGCGGCAATTTTTGCTGTTGTAGGTTGCCGTAGATGATGTCATAGGTGATGTCGTAGGTTGCCGTAGATGATGTCATAGGTGATGTCGTAGGTTGCCGTAGATGATGTCATAGGTGATGTCGTAGGTTGCCGTAGATGATGTCATAGGTGATGTCGTAGGTTGCCGTAGATTATGTCATAGGTGATGTCATAGGTGATGTCGCAGGTGATGTCATAGGTGATGTTGTAGGTGAATTCCATTAAAATTAGTCCCTGGCAGTCGCCTAAAGAGTGGCCTAATGACCCTGTCCCACTTAGGACACCTGAACGGAAACCTCTGGTGACCTTGCCCGCGACCCGCGATCTCATGAGGGGGCGCCGTCCTGTGTATGGCTGCCTAGCCAGCAGCTGTCCGTCTTTTCCACTCTTTTTTTAATTTTTAGTGAGTTTCAGTGTTTTTGTTTTAGGAGGTCTAGACTTTTTTATGTGGGGGGAGGGAGGGGGGGGGGAAACTACTTTCTAGGTCCCTACCTGGTCGGAGAGGCAGCTTTTCTCCGGGCTGCACCGTCGACCCGTCCCCGCGGCCTACCAGCGGGCCTGGAGCGGCGTTTTCCTGAGGGACCGCCCAGCACCTCGGCTTCGGCGGCGGCACAGCGCTGGAGCGCTATCGCGGAGCGGAGCGGGCGATGCCTTGCCTGGGTCGCCGCGCTGGAGCTCCGGTGAGCTGAAGACCGCCGAGAAAAAACATCGCGGAGCTGCGGGTCTGTGGAGCGGCCAGCTGCGGGCGGCGGTGCTGACTTTAACAACGGGAGCCTGGGATCTCTCGATGAGATCGCCAGTGGTGGAGCTCCAACCGTTGCGGCCTTGTCGGCTTCGGAAGCTGCGGCCTCCAGTACGGAAGCGGCCATTCCAGGGTTCCCAAGCCGCTGAGAGGACTCTCCCGACGCCGGAGCACCATCACCCGGCGAGAATGGCCTGAAACATCGGGCCTCCGTAGAGGCAACTGTGGAGGCCTCAATAGGCCCGACTATGGGTGAACTGGGGATGGGACTGGACACTGTGCCTTCCCTCATAATGGAAACCATTGTGGGGGGATGTTCTTATGTTTAAGATCTTTATTATTGTTATGTTTTGTATTACCCTTTCTGGCGAGCCCCCCCTTCACCACCTCCAGTTTAAATTCCAGTTGGAATATTTGGAGGACCAAGCAACCAAGAACCAAGAACCAAGGACCCAAGGTTTCCATGAGGTCGCCGGAGGTTTTGGTCACTCGCTTGGAAAACCTCGACCTGGATCGACCGAAGCGTGAGCTGCATCTACCGACCAAAGATCCTATAGGATCGTTGATACCGACCACACACACGCACACGCACATGCACACGCACACGCACACGCACACACACACACGCACGCACATGCACACACACGCACACGCACACACACACACGCACACACACACACGCACACACACACACACACACACACGCGCACACACACACACACATCGCGAAGGTGGGGGCCAGGGACAGCGGAGGAGCGCTGTCTGCGCGATGAAGAGGAAGGTAAACGGCTGCCACAGAGCACGGTAAGTCCTTTAGAGAGCGCGGAGGGGGGGTGGGGGGGGGAAGAGAGAAGTGGGAAGGGAAGTGGGGAGAAGGGGAGAGAAGGAGTGGAGACAGTTTTAAGAAGTTTAATAAAGTTTAGCGGGCATTTTTACCTACCAGTGGGTCTTCTAGGTCCTGAAAACTCCAATGAGCCAATCAAAGTGGCCGGTCAGCGAAGGAGAAGACCTTCGACTGCCTGTAAGTAAATAGCGACCCCACTCCACGGGCTTCGACCAAACGGCCACCTATTTTTAGTCGAGGCCGGTTTTGATTTTGTTGAAATAATCGAAGCAACCTACATGAAGCCTCGACCAGGCGGAAACCACTTTCGACCATTAGGGAGAGTGACCAAAACCTCCGGCGACCTCACGGAAACCTTGGTTGGGGCGCAAGGTCACCAGAAGTTTCCGTTCAGGTTTCCTAAGTGGGACAGGCGCATAAGTGAGACTGCCTGGGACTAGTTTTAATGGAATTCACCTATGACATCTGGCGACAACCTACAACAGCAAAAATTGTTGCCACTGTCGCCGAAAGATGTTCGAAAATGTTGAAAATGTTGCGGTAGTCGCCCAGAAAAATCGCCAAAGTGGGACAAAGGTGTCTACTTGAGTCCGGTGTAGGTGAGTTCGGCCATGCCGTCACGGATGTGTCTGAAGTAGTCCAGGTGTGTGCGGTGCAGCTTCCAGGTGTAGGAGCCGCAGCTCTTGGCGTACTGCATGAAGTGCGGGGCCCCGGTGAAGATGATGTTGTCGGCCAGCACCACGCTGCCCGGGTGCAGCAGTCCCTGCTCCTCCAGCAGCCGCAGGTCTCGCAGGTAGCTCCGCTTCCAGTGGTTCATGAAGACAAAGTCCACCGTGGCCACGGCAAACTTCTCCCGAAGCTGCAGGATCACCTGGTCCGACGGCAGCACCACCTGCTCCACCTGTCGGAGGGGGAAATGTCACACTTCATCGCACAGGTGGAGCGGGGTCACTCACCTGGACACACACCTGGTCACACACACCTGGACACACACACCTGGACACACACACCTGGACACACACACCTGGTCACACACACCTGGACACACACACCTGGTCACACACACCTGGACACACACACCTGGGCGGGCACACCTGGACACACACACCTGGACACACACACCTGGTCGGGCACACCTGGGCACACACACACCTGGACACACACACCTGGACACACACACCTGGTCACACACACCTGGTCACACACACCTGGACACACACACCTGGACACACACACCTGGACACACACACCTGGTCACACACACCTGGACACACACACCTGGACACACACACCTGGACACACACACCTGGTCACACACACCTGGGCGGGCACACCTGGTCACTCACACCTGGTCACACACACCTGGTCACACACACCTGGTCACACACACCTGGTCACACATGCCTGGACACACACACCTGGGCACACACACCTGGGCGGGCACACCTGGTCACATACACCTGGACACACACACCTGGTCACTCACACCTGGTCACTCACACCTGGTCACACACACCTGGGCACACACACCTGGTCACACACACCTGGACACACACACCCGGTCACACACACCTGGTCACACACACCTGGACACACACACCTGGTCACACACACCTTGGCACACACACCTGGTCACACACACCTGGTCACACACACCTGGACACACACACCTGGACACACACACCTGGTCACACACACCTGGACACACACACCTGGACACACACACCTGGACACACACACCTGGGCGGGCACACCTGGGCACACACACTTGGACGCACACACCTGGACACACACACACCTGGACACACACACGGTCACACACCTGGGAACACACACCTTGACACACACCTGGACACACATCTGGACACACACCTGGTCACACACACCTGGACACACACACCTGGTCACACACACCTGGACACACACGGTCACACACCTGGACACACACACCTGGACACACACGGTCACACACCTGGGCACACACACCTGGACACACACACCTGGTCACACACACCTGGACACACACACCTGGTCACACACACCTGGACACACACGGTCACACACCTGGACACACACACCTGGACACACACGGTCACACACCTGGGCACACACACCTGGACACACACACCTGGTCACACACACCTGGTCACACACACCTGGACACACACGGTCACACACCTGGACACACACACCTGGACACACACGGACACACACCTGGTCACACACACCTGGTCACACACACCTGGACACGCACACCTGGTCACACACACCTGGTCACACACACCTGGTCACACACACACCTGGTCACACACACCTGGTCACACACACCTTGACACACACAACTGGTTACACACACCTGGACACACACACCTGGACACGCACACCTGGTCTCACACACCTGGTCACACACACCTGGACACGCACACCTGGTCACACACACCTGGTCACACACACCTGGTCACACACACCTGGTCACACACACCTGGTCACACACACCTGGACATGCACACCTGGTCACACACACCTGGTCACACACACCTGGTCACACACACCTGGTCACACACACCTGGTCACACACACCTGGTCACACACACCTGGTCACACACACCTGGTCACACACACCTGGTCACACACACCTGGACACACACACCTGGGTGGGCACACCTGGACACACACACCTGGTCACACACACCTGGACACACACACCTGGTCACACACACCTGGACACACACACCTGGGTGGGCACACCTGGACACACACACCTGGACACACACACCTGGTCGGGCACACCTGGGCACACACACACCTGGACACACACACCTGGACACACACACCTGGTCACACACGCCTGGACACACACACCTGGGCACACACACCTGGGCGGGCACACCTGGTCACATACACCTGGACACACACACCTGGTCACTCACACCTGGTCACTCACACCTGGTCACACACGCCTGGACACACACACCTGGGCACACACACCTGGGCGGGCACACCTGGTCACATACACCTGGACACACACACCTGGTCACTCACACCTGGTCACACACACCTGGTCACACACACCTGGTCACACACGCCTGGACACACACACCTGGGCACACACACCTGGGCGGGCACACCTGGTCACATACACCTGGACACACACACCTGGTCACTCACACCTGGTCACTCACACCTGGTCACACACACCTGGTCACACACACCTGGGCACACACACCTGGTCACACACACCTGGACACACACACCCGGTCACACACACCTGGTCACACACACCTGGTCACACACACCTGGACACACACACCTGGTCACACACACCTGGACACACACACCCGGTCACACACACCTGGACACACACACCTGGGCACACACACCTGGTCACACACACCTTGGCACACACACCTGGTCACACACACCTGGTCACACACACCTGGACACACACACCTGGACACACACACCTGGACACACACACCTGGACACACACACCTGGGCGGGCACACCTGGGCACACACACTTGGACGCACACACCTGGACACACACACACCTGGACACACACACGGTCACACACCTGGGAACACACACCTTGACACACACCTGGACGCACATCTGGACACACACCTGGTCACACACACCTGGACACACACACCTGGTCACACACACCTGGACACACACGGTCACACACCTGGACACACACACCTGGACACACACGGTCACACACCTGGGCACACACACCTGGACACACACACCTGGTCACACACACCTGGACACACACACCTGGTCACACACACCTGGACACACACGGTCACACACCTGGACACACACACCTGGACACACACGGTCACACACCTGGGCACACACACCTGGACACACACACCTGGTCACACACACCTGGACACACACACCTGGTCACACACACCTGGACACACACGGTCACACACCTGGACACACACGGTCACACACCTGGGCACACACACCTGGGTGGGCACACACCTGGACACACACACCTGGACACACACACCTGGGCACACACACCTGGTCACACACACCTGGGCGGGCACACACCTGGACACACACACCTGGTCACACACACCTGGACACACACACCTGGTCACACACACCTGGTCACTCACACCTGGTCACTCACACCTGGTCACACACACCTGGTCACACACACCTGGGCACACACACCTGGTCACACACCTGGGCACAGATGATGGAAGCAGCAGCAAGAAATACGCAGCACAGCGGCTCAGACACGGCCTTGAGTGAATCTGTAGCAGTATTGCATGCATTTCTCCCTCTCACCTTCTCTATCTTTCTATATCACTCTCTCTCTCTCTCTCTCTCTCTGCCTTTCCCTCTCCCTCTCGTCTCTCTGGCCTCTCTCTCGCCTCTCTCTCTTTATCCATCTCTGACTCTCTTCCCGTCTATCTATCTTTCGCAGTCTTAAGGGCCTGTCCCACTTACGCGACCTTTACAGGCGACCGCTGGCACCCGTGAAAGGTCGCCGAAATTTTCAACATGTTGAAAATTCAGCGGCAACCAGAAAGACGCTACGACTCTTTGGAGACCTCTCACGACCATACAGGCGACCCCTAGCAACATGTCGCGGGTGACCTCTCACCACCATAGGAGACCTATGGACCCCTAATTTGAGGAAGGACATTCTTGCTATTGAGGGAGTGCAGCGTAGGTTTACAAGGTTGATTCCCGGGATGGCGGGACTGTCATAGGCTGAGAGAATGGAGCGGCTGGGCTTGTATACTCTGGAGTTTAGAAGGATGAGAGGCGATCTTATTTAAACATATAAGATTGTTAAGGGCTTGGACACACTAGAGGCAGGAAACATGTTCCCGATGTTGGGGGAGTCCAGAACCAGGGGCCACAGTTTAAGAATAAGGAGTAAGCCATTTAGAACGGAGACGAGGAAACACTTTTTCTCACAGAGAGTTGTGAGTCTGTGGAATTCTCTGCCTCAGAGGGCGGTGGAGGCAGGTTCTCTGGATACTTTCAAGAGAGAGCTAGATAGGGCTCTTAAAAATAGCAGATATGGGGAGAAGGCAGGAACGGGGTACTGATTGGGGATGATCAGCCATGATCACATTGAATGGCGGTGCTGGCTCGAAGGGCCGAATGGCCTACTCCTGCACCTATTGTCTATTGTCTCTCACCCCCGCTCTGTCCTTTTCGTCTGTCTCAATGTTTCTCTGCCTCTCGTTCTCTCTCATCCCCTCTTCCAGTCTCCCTTTCTCTCCCTTTCTCTCTATCTCTCTCTCTCTTTCTCCTTGTCCGTCTCTATCTCCCTCTATGTCTTTCTCCCCCCCCCCTCTCTCTATCTATCTCTCCCTCTCCCTCCCTCTCTACCTCTCTCTCTCTCTCTCTCTCTCTCCTCTCCCTCTCAGCTCACCGTGTCTTCGTCGAAGCCGGCTATGCGGATGATCTTCTCTGCGATGGCGGCGTTGCTGGCGTCCATGTCGACGGTGTAGAGGCGGGCACCGTCTGTGAGTGAGCGGGCGATGCGGAGCGTGGCGTACCCGCAGTAGGTGCCCAGCTCCAGCACCGTGCGCGGAGCGTTCTCGTACAGCAGCCGCTCCAGGATCCGGCCTGGCAGCGAGATGTCAGAACTTTAGAACTTCAATCAATCAATCAATCAGATTTATTCATCACATACACCCGAAGGTGCAGTGAAATGAATTTGCCAGCAGCGATACAATAAAAAAGAACACACAATACACAATAAAAATGTAACATTTAAAATTTAACTTAAGGGGTTGGACAGGCTAGATGCAGGAAGATTGTTCCCGATGTTGGGGAAGTCCAGAACAAGGGGTCACAGTTTAAGGATAAGGGGGAAGTCTTTTAGGACCGAGATGAGGAAAACATTTTTCACACAGAGAGTGGTGAATCTCTGGAATTCTCTGCCACAGAAGGTAGTTGAGGCCAGTTCATTGGCTATATTTAAGAGGAAGTTAGATGTGGCCCTTGTGGCTAAAGGGATCAGGGGGTATGGAGAGAAGGCAGGTACAGGATACTGAGTTGGATGATCAGCCATGATCATATTGAATGGCCGAATGGCCTACTGCTGCACCTATTTTCTATGTTAACACAAACATCCACCACAGCATTCTTCACTGTGGTGAAAGGCACTAAGTATAGTCAGTCCTCCTCCATTTTCCCCCGTGGTCTGGGCCATGAACCTCCGCAGTCGCCGCTGCGGGCGGCCAGATGACAGGCCCTCTCATCTGGAAGGTAAGTCCCGAATCGGTGCTTCCCTACCGGGGACCGCGGCTTCAGGATGACGTAGGCCGCAGGCCGGCGGTCGGGAAAAGTCCAAGCTGCGCCCGCTGCTGCTGCTCCGGGCGCGTCTCCGGGAAAGGCCGCTCCAATCCTTAGTGTTAGGCCGCAAGGGAGGCAACATGGAAAAAAGTTGCCTCTCCGTGGAGGAGGCGACTGAAAGTGGTTCCCCCCTTACTCCCCTCACCACCCCCCACACAAGACACACAGAGAAACATTAAAACACACATTTGGATATACTAAAAGAAACAAAAAAAGTAGAAATGACTAACACGCTGCTGGTAGGGGCTATCTCGCAGCACCCTCACTGACATTGACTTTATAACTTCTTAAGTTCCAGGAGCAGAATTAGGCCATTCGGCCCATCAAGTCTACTCCGCCATTCAATCATGGCTGACCTATCTCTCCTTCCTAACCCCATTCTCCTGCCTTCTCCCCATAACCCCCGACACCCGAACTAATCAAGAATCTATCAATCTCGGCCTTAAAAATATCCACTGACTTGGCCTCCACGGCCATCTGTGGCAATGAGTTCCACAGATTAACTAAAGTAAAGAAGTTCCTCCTCACCACCAGTGGAAACATCCTCTCCACATCCACTCTATCCAGGCCTTTCATTACTGTGTAAGTTTCAATGAGGTCCCCCCTCAACCTTCTAAACTCCAGCGAGTACAAGGCCCAGAGCCGTCTAACGCTCATATCCATTGACTTGGCCTTCCAAGAGCCAGCACCGCCATTCAATGTGATCATGGCTGATCATCCACAATCAGTGCCCCGTTCCTGCCTTCTCCCCATATCTCTTGATTCCGTTAGCCCTAACAGCTCTATCTAACTCTCTCTTGAATACATCCAGTGAATTGGCCTCCACTGCCCTCTGTGGCAAAGAATTCCACAGATTCACAACTCTCTGGGTGAAGACATTTTTCCTCATCTCAGTCCTAAATGGCCGACCCTTTAGTATCAAACTGTGTGACCCCTGGTTCTGGACTCCCCCAACATGGGGAACATTTTTCCTGCATCCAGCCTGTCCAATCCTTTAAGAATTTTATATGTTTCTATAAGATGCCCTCTCATCCTTCTAAACTCCAGAGTGTACAAGCCCAGCTGCTCCATTCTCTCAGCGTATGACAGTCCCGCCATCCCGGGAATTAACCTTGTAAACCTACGCTGCGCTCCCTCAATAGCAAGAATGTCCTTCCTCAAATTAGGAGACCAAAACTGCACACAATACTCCAGGTGTGGTCTCACCAGGACCCTGTACAACTGCAGAAGGACCTCCTTGCCCCTATACTTAAACAGGAAACAGGCCCTTCAGCCCATCCACACATATGCTAACCTACTTATTCTAGGAATGAGTGTTTCACTGGACGGAGGGAACTCCCGCAGACGCACAGTGTCAGGGAGCCCACAGGGAGAACGTGCAAACTCCATACTGACAGTACCCGTAGTCAGGATTGAACCCGGGTCTCCGGTGCTGTGAGGCAGCAACTCTACCCGCTGTGCCACCGTGCCGCTCCAACCAAATCAGACTATACCAAACATGTAGGGGCGTAGCGGTAGAGTTGCTGCCTCACAGCACTGGAGACCCGGGTTCAACCCTGACCACGGGTGCTGTCTGTGTGGAGTTTGCATGTTCTCCCCGTGACCTGCGTGGGTTTTTTTCCGGGTGCTCCGGTTTCCTCCCACATCCCAATGACGTGCAGGTTTGTAGGTGGATTGGCTTCTGTAACTTGTTCCTCGTATGTAGGACAGTGCTAGTGTACGGGATGATCTTTTGGCCAGTGTGGGCTCGGTGGCTGTATGCTATGTTGTATCTCCAAAACTATAACTGAGGGTGGGCGCGGTGGCACAGCGGTAGAGTTTCTGTCTCACAGCGAATGCTCCGCCGGCTTCGATCCCGACCACGGGCGCTGTCTGTACGGAGTTTGCACGTTCTGCGCGGGTTTTCTCCGAGATCTTCGGTTTCCTCCCACACTCCAAAGACGTGCATGTTTGTGGGTTAATTGGCTTGGTAAATGTTTTAAAAAAATTGTCCCTAGTGTGTGTAGGATAGTGTTAATATGCGGGGATCGCTGGACTCGGTGGGCTGAAGGGCCTGTTTCTCTGCCGTATCTCCAAACCTAAAACTAAAAACTAAACCATGAATGCATGTCAGCCAAACACAAGTGTTCTGTCTAAAGCACTCGACCACTCGAGTTTGGACAAGTTGCCCGATCTGAAACATTGTCTTTTTCAATCGGGTAGATGCACAGAGTCTTTTGCCCAGAGTACTGGAGGACATCAAGAGCTGGAGGACATAGGTTTAAGGTGAGAGGGGGAAGATTTAATAGGAACCTGAGGGGTCACTTTTTCACACAGAGGGTGGTGGGTGTATGGAACGAGCTGCCAGAGGAGGTAGTTGAGGCTGGGACTATCCCAGTGTTTTGGTTGGGCAGGTACATGGATAGGACAGGTTTGGAGCGATATGAGCTAAGCGCAGGCAGGTGTGACTTGTGTGGCTGAGAAATTGTTGGCAATAGACAATAGGTGCAGTAGGCCATTCGGCCCTTCTATGTCCTATCCATGTACCTGTCTAACTGTTTCTTAGTCCCAGCTCAACTACCTCTTCCGGCAGCTCGTTCCATACACCCACCACCCTGTGTGTGGAAAAAGTTACCCCTCAGGTTCCTATTAAATCTTCCCCCTCTCAATGTGATCATGGGCCGAAGGGCCTGTTTCCACACTGTATCACTCTGTGACTCTAGTGTAGCTGGGACATGTTGGCCGGTGTGGGCAAGTTGGGCCGAAGGGCCCGTTTCCAAACTGTATCACTCTCTGACTAGTGTAGCTGGGACATTGCTGGCTGGTGTGGGCAAGTTGGGCTGAAGGGCCCGTTTCCAAACTGTATCACTCTCTGACTAGTGTAGCTGGGACATGTTGGTCGGTGTGGGCAAGTTGGGCCGAAGGGCCCGTTTCCAAACTGTAACACTCTGTGATTCTAGTGTAGCTGGGACATTGTTGGCTGGTGTGGGCAAGTTGGGCCGAAGGGCCTGTTTCCAAACTGTAACACTGTGATTCTAGTGTAGCTGGGACATGTTGGTCGGTGTGGGCAAGTTGGGCCGAAGGGCCTGTTTCCACACTGTATGACTAGTGTAGCTGGGACATTGTTGGCTGGTGTGGGCAAGTTGGGCCGAAGGGCCTGTTTCCACACTGTATCACTCCGTGACGTTTACCTTTCTCGGGGCCCAGGTTGCTGAGGTATTCCGACTGGAAGCACCACTGGTCGAAGGTGGCCAGGATGTTGTCCGTGTCTCCAGGGACGCAGTTGGCCAGCACGTGGTTGAAGGCCCTCTCCTCCCGCGACAGGCCGCTCAGGTAGTCATGCACCTTGCGTAGGACCACTGCGCGCCAGAAGAGCACAAAGTAGTAGCGGTAGCGGATCAGCAGCGTCATCAGGAAGGGGATGAAGGCCAACGCAATGGCTGGAGACACCATCTGATGGGGAAGGCCAAAGATGGTGCAGTGAAATGAATTTGCCAGCAGCGATACACTTAAAAAGAACACACAATACACAATAAGACTCAACACAAACATCCACCACAGCATTCTTCACTGGGGTGGAAGGCAACAAAGTTCAGCCAGTCCTCCTCCTTTGTTCAATAGACAATAGGTGCAGGAGGAGGCCATTCGGCCCTTCGAGCCAGCACCGCCATTCAATGTGATCATGGCTGATCATCCCCAATCAGTACCCCGTTCCTGCCTTCTCCCCATATCTCCTGACTCCACTATTTTTAAGAGCCCTGTCTAGCTCTCTCTTGAAAGCATCCACCACCCTCTGAGGCAGAGAATTCCACAGACTCACCACTCTCTGTGAGAAAAAGTGTTTCCTCGTCTCCGTTCTAAATGGCTTGCCCCTTATTCTTAAACTGTGGCCCCTGGTTCTGGAACCCGTGGTCGGGGCCACGAACCCTCCGTAGTCGCCGCTACGGACGGCCCGATGTACAGGCCCTCTCGTCGGGATGATCCAAACTCCGACGTCGGGACGGTCGAACACACGCCGCGGCTTGGAGCGCCCAAATCGGCACTTTGTTACCGGAGACCGAGGCTTCAGGATGTTATAGGCCACAGGCCAGCGGGCGGAGCTCTTCTCTGGCGATCCCCGGTGAGGGATCCCAGACTCAGGATGGTAAGTCCATGCCACTCCCGCGGCTAGAAGCTCCGCAGACCGCGGCTTCAGTCGGAACAGGATGCAACGGGATCCGTGGAACAGGATGCAACAGTCTGTGGGCCAGCGATCGGAGCACTCCACTCGAAGCAGGGTCTCATAGAAAATAGGTGCAGGAGTAGGCCATTCGGCCCTTCGAACCAGCACCGCCATTCAATGTGATCATGGCTGATCATCCCCAATCAGTACCCCGTTCCTGCCTTCTCCCCATATGCCTTCATTCCATTAGCCCTAAGAGCTAAATCTAACTCTCTCTTGAAAACATCCAGTGAATCGGCCTCCACTGCCGTCTGTGACAGAGAATTCCACAGATTCACAACGACCAGAAATGTCACCTGTCCCTTTCTCCAGCAATGCTGCGCTGAGTTACTCCAGCATTTTGTGTCTATTTTTTTGTAAACCAGCATCTGCAGTTCCTTGTGTCCACGTTTTACCGTCATGCTGACTCTGCAAAGTGAATTGCAATTCACAATTCAAATATTGCCGAGGGCTATATCTAACTCTCTCTGTCGTGTCGACCCGAAACGTCACCTATTCCTTTTCTCCAGAGATGCTCTAGCATTTTCACACCTTACCCTTCCATATTTCTAGACACCATCTCCCCTTGACCAACGGTCTGAAGAAGGGTCTCGACCTATCCATGATCTCCACAGATGCTGCCTGACCCGCTGAGTTACTCCAGCACTCTGTGAAACATCACCTATCCATGATCTCCACAGATGCTGCCTGACCCGCTGAGTTACTCCAGCACTTTGTGTCATTGTTTAGTAAAGCAGACTCTGCAGTTCCTTGCGCCTACATTTTACCATCTTGCCGACTGCAAGGGGATGTGGAATTGCATTGGCTATGGCGTATTTTAGGGCCTCTCTCCCATCGGGCGTGACTAGTGGGGTACCGCAAGGCTCGGTGCTGGGACCGCAGCTATTTACAATATACATCAATGATTTGGATGAAGGGATTCAAAGTAACATTAGCAAATTTGCAGATGACACAAAGCTGGGTGGCAGTGTGAACTGCGAGGAGGATGCCATGAGGATGTATGGTGACTTGGACAGGTTGGGTGAGCGGGCAGATGCAAGGCAGATGCAGTTTAATGTGGATAAATGTGAGTTTATCCACTTTGGTAGCAAAAACAGGAAGGCAGATTATTATCTAAATGGTGTTAAATTGGGAAAAGGGGAAGTACAACGGGATCTGGGGGTTCTTGTTCATCAGTCACTGAAAGTAAGCATGCAGGTACAGCAGGCAGTGAAGAAAGTGAATGGCATGTTGGCCTTCATAACAAGAGGAATTGAGTATAGGAGCAAAGAGGTCCTTCTGCAGTTGTACAGGGCCCTAGTGAGACCACACCTGGAGTATTGTGTGCAGTTTTGGTCTCCAAATTTGAGGAAGGACATTCTTGCTATTGAGGGAGTGTAGCGTAAGTTTACAAGGTTAATTCCTGGGATGGCGGGACTGTCATTTGCTGAGAGAATGGAGCAGCTGGACTTGTATTCTCTGGAGTTTAGAAGAATGAGAGGCTATCTCATTGAAACATATAAGATTGTTAAGGGTTTAGACACGCTAGAGGCAAGAAACATGTTCCCGATGTTGGGGGAGTCCAGAACCAGGGGCCACAGTTTAAGAATAAGTGGTTAGCCATTTAGAACGGAGATGAGGAAATACTTTTTCACACAGAGAGTTGTGAGTCTGTGGAATTCTCTGCCTCAGAAGGTCTATTTTTGCGCTGTAAATAATTATGGACATCGGGGTAAGAATGAGAGACATTTATCCTACTTCAGAATTCATTAAAAAAAATCACAAACCATATGTGGGTTTTGAATTACATTTGACTCAGATGCAAGCCAAGGAATGGCATCATTGTTAGCTGTTAATTGGACATAATCAACCTCAGCAAATTGACAATATCCTATTGAAAGGGAGTGGGTGTTAAAGCTGTCAGGACATTTTATTATTTGCCAAAATATACATATCAATACCATAATGATAGAAAACTTACTTTTCCACGCACCACTCGTAAGTCTGGAGATTTTTTTTCATGATAAATTTAGCTTCAGAAGCGCTTTCTTTTTGTATGTAAAAACCCACTTGAGAACCACGGGCGATTTTAAAATTTTACAGCCAGGTTTATCACTTCTGAAACTTTTTAGAAAGCCAAAGGAATCGAGAAAAAACACAAAAAAGGCCTTACTGTCGATGAAATGCAGCGAGCAAACGCGATAATTCCCAATATTCTCAATCTTGATATCTGCACGGCCAATGTTTGCCAACCACTTTAGCTGTTGTTGTCCCTTCAGCTCTCGCTTCTCTTTACCTTCATTTCTCCTCACTTTTGGAATTCTGAGGTAGGATAGATGTCCCTCACGCTTACCCCGATATCCATAATTATTTACAGCGCAAAGATTTACCATTTCAGCGGTTTTTAACTGGTAAGAAAGCACGCGTTTCGTGTGTTAAGTGTATGCCGGAGGCTGCCATGTACTCCACATGGATTGAGTTGCTCCGTGCGTCACGCCCTTTGACCCGATGACCTTACGTGCAATTGTCTTTCCGCTGACTGGCTAGCACGCTACAAAAGCTTTTCACTGTACCTCGGTACACGTGACAATAAACTGAACTCAACTATTTGTGAAAGAACTGCAGATGCTGGTTTAAACCGAAGGTAGACAAGTCAGTAACTCAGCGGGACAGGCAGCATCTCTGGAGAGAAGGAATAGGTGACGTTTCGGGTCGAGGCCCTTCTTCAGACAGAGTCAGGGGAAAGGGAAATGAGAGATATGGACGGTGATGTAGAGAGATAAAGAACAATGAATGAAAGATATGCAAAAAAGTAACGATGATAACGGAAACAGGTCATTGTTAGCTGATTGTTGGGTGTGAACGAGAAGCTGGTGCAACTTGGGTGGGGGAGGGATAGAGAGAGAGGGAATGCCGGGGTTACTTGAAGTTAGAGAAGTCAATATTCATACGGAAGGTGGACACAAAATGCTGGAGTCACTCAGCGGGTGAGGCAGCATCTCAGGAAAGAAGGAATGGGCGACGTTTTGGGTCGAGACCTGAAACGTCGCCCATTCCTTCTCTCAACAGACAATAGATAGACAATAGACAACAGGTGCAGGAGTAGGCCATTCGGCCCTTCGAGCCAGCACCGCCATTCAATGTGATCCTAGCTGATCATCCCCAATCAGTACCCCGTTCCTGCCTTCTCCCCATATCCCCTGACTCCGCTATCTCCAGAGATGCGGACTCACCGTCGCGGGGCTGGTCGGCCTCGGAGCGTGGGGAGCGGTGGTGGCTCGCTGCTGCGGCCCGACTCCGGAGCTCGGAGCCTCCAGCTGGAGACCGGTGGACTGGGACATCGGGAGCTCGCGGGTCCGGGTGGGAGACCGCTTTTCGAAGCTCCCGCAACGCAACTTCTCCAGCCCGTGTCGCAGGGTTGGAACGACCCGGAGCGGGGCCGTACATCGCCTGGCGTGGCTTTAATGGCCGCGGGGCATTCCAGCGCCCGCCGGGGGCTCCAACTCTGTGACTTTTGGGCCTGGAGCGGGGACGTACATCGCCCGGCGCGGCCTTAAATGGCCGTGGGATTTACCATCGCCCGCCTGGGGCTTCAACATCGGGAGAGAAATGGAGAGCAGGGGAGAGAAAAGACTTTGCCTTCCATCACAGTGAGGAGGAGATTCACTGTGATGGATGTTTGTGGAAATTGAATTGTTTGTGTGTCTTGTAGGAATTGTCCTTGTTTGTATGGCTGTGGAAACAGAGTTTCGTATGAGCCTCCCTGAGGTTCAAATGACATGGAATAAAATATTGTATTGTAGACGCTGCCTGTCCCGCTGAGTTACTCTAGCATTTTGTGCCTACCTTCGATTTTAACCAGCGTCTGCAGTTCCTTCTGACACATTCAATAATCATACCACTGTGCTGGAAGCTGCCCAAGCTAAGTATGAGGTGCTGCTCCTCCAGTGGCCTCACTCTGACAATGGAGGAGGCCCAGGACAGAAAGGTCAGTGTGGGAATGGGAAGGAGAACTGAAGCGTTTAGTAACGGGGAGACGAGGTTTGCCTGCATGCTCCCACTCCTACCTTTCCCAAAGCCGGCAGCTGCCCGGATCCAAGCACCCGCTCCTGGTTCCTCTCCAGCACCACCTTGCAGTTGGCCCATCTACATTATTGATGGCCTCCGTGGCTGAGAGAAGGTTCTGGAAGGCGGGCGGATCAGGTTTACCGGGACAGGTGTGTTGGTGTCTCGTTTCACCTGCGCTCGGATGCCGTCAGCTTCCATTGGACTGAGCTGATGGTGCAGAGGAATGTATCTGCTTGTAATGTAACAAAGTGCGGGATAGTGCCGGAATCCAACGAAAGAATGGGTCGACTGGGCTTGTATTCACTTCACTGTAGAAGGATGAGAGGGCATCTGATAGAAACATATACAATTCTTAACAGGCTAAATGCAGGAACAATGTTCCCCATGCTGGGGGAGTCCAGAACCAGGGGTCACACAGTTTAAGAATAAGGAGTCGGCCATTTAGGACTGAGATGAGGAAAGACTTTTCCACCCAGAGAGTTGTGATTCTCTGCCACAGAAGGCAATGGAGGCCAATTCACGGGATATTTTCAAGAGAGAGTTCGGTTTAGCTCTTAGGGCTAACGGAATCAAGGGATATGGGGGAAAAAAGCAGGAACGGGGTACTGATCCTGGATGTTTAAGAAGGAACTGCAGATGCTGGAAAAATTCGACGGTAGACAAAAATGCTGGAGAAACTCAGCGGGTGAGGCAGCATCTATGGAGAGAAGGAATAGATGACATTTCGGGTCGAGACCCTTCTTCAGACTGATTTTGGATGATCAGCGATGAATGGTGGTGCTGGCTCGAAGGGCCGAATGGCCTACTCCTGCGCCTATTTTCTATGTAACATGTCTAACTAGGGGCGGCAAGCCGGCGCAGCGGGTAGAGCTGCTGCCTCACAGTGCCAGAGACACAGGTTCGATCCTGACCACGGGTGCTGTCTGTACGGAGTTTGCACGTTCTCCCCGTGACCTGCGTGGGTTTTCTCCGAGATCTCCGGTTTCCTCCCACACTCCAAAGACGTACAGGTTGGTAGGTTAATTGGCTTGGTATAAATGTAAATTATCCCTAGTGTGTGTGTGGGGGGTAGAGTTAGTCATCGGCGCAGACTCGATGGGCCGAAGGGCCTGTTTCAGCGCTGCATCTCTAAACTAAACTAAACTAAACCACCGTGATGGCTGCCATCCCCAGCCCTCTCCCACGCTGTGTTTTTAACAGCATAAGATATTGGGGCAGAATCAGGCCATTCGGCCCATCGATCATGGCTGAGGCAGCATCTCAAGCACTGCTCCATTGTGGCGCCCTGTCTCTCATCTTCCCGCACGTGATCCGTATCCCTCCATTCCCCGCATATCTACTTGTAGACTATTCACAATGCACGGACTCTGTGCATTCATCTTATCTGCCCCTTTCATGATGTTGTACACCTCTATAAGATAGACAATAGGCGCAGGAGTAGGCCATTCGGCCCTTCGAACCAGCACCGCCATTCAATGTGATCATGGCTGAACATCCCCAATCAGTACCACGTTCCTGCCTTCTCCCCATATCCCCTGACTCCGCTATCTTTAAGAGCCCTATCTAGCTCTCTCTTGAAAGTATCCAGAGAACCGGCCTCCACCGCCCTCTGAGGCAGAGAATTCCACAGACTCACAACTCACTGTGTGAAAAAGTGTTTCCTCGTCTCCGTTCTAAATGACTTACCCCTTATTCTTAATCCGTGGCCCCTGGTTCTGGACTCCCCTCAGCATCTTGCGCTCCAAGGGATGAAGTCCTAGCCTGCCACAACCTCTCCCTGTAGCTCAGGCCCTCGAAGAAGGTGTGAAGAAGGGTCCCGACCCGCAACGTCACCCATCCATGTTCTCCAGACATGAATAGACGTGTTACTCCAGCACTTTGTGTTGTCTCTGGCCCTCGAATCCTGGCAACACCCTCATAAACCTTCTCTGCATTCTTTCTAGAAATCGTGGACGCATTGGTGATAATTTTCCAATGTTCTATAGATTCGGGATCAGTTCCTGTGGATTGGAGGGTAGCTAATAGACAATAGACACTAGGTGCAGTAGGCCATTCGGCCCTTCGAGCCAGCACCGCCATTCAATGTCATCATGGCTGATCATCCCCAATCAGTACCCCGTTCCTGCCTTCTCCCCATATCTCCTGACTCCGCTATTTTTAGAGCCCTATCTAGCTCTCTCTTGAAAGTATCCAGAGAACCTGCCTCCACCGCCCTCTGAGGCAGAGAATTCCACAGACTCACCACTCTCTGTGAGAAAAAGTGTTTCCTCGTCTCCGTTCTAATGTTATCCCAGTTTTTAAGAAAGGTGGGAGAGAGAGGTTAGACCAGTTAGCCTGACATTGGTGGTGGGGAAGATGCTGGAGTCAATTATAAAAGATGAAATAGCGGCACATTTGGATAGCAGTAACAGGATCGGTCCGAGTCAGCATGGATTTACGAAGGGGAAATCATGCTTGACTAATCCTCTGGAATTTTTTGAAGATGTAACTAGGAAAATGGACAAGGGAGAGCCAGTGGATGTTTTGTACCTGGACTTTCAGAAAGCCTTTGATAAGGTCCCACATAGGAGATTAGTGGGCAACTCATTAATGGGCCTACTCCTGCACCTATTGTCTATTGTCTATTGTCTATTTCCAATTTAATAGCATCTTTCCTACGGTGGCACAGCGGTAGAGTTGCTGCCTCACAGCGCCAGGGACCCGGGATCCATCCCGACTACGGGTGCTGTCTGTACGGAGTTCGTCCGTTCTCCCCGTGACCTGCGTGGGTTTTCTCCGGGTGCTCCGGATTCTGCACACACACTCCAAAGACGAGCAGGTTTGTAGGTTAATTGCTTTTGACAAAATTGTAGATTGTCCCTAGTGTGTGTAGGACAGTGCTCGAGTACGGGACGATCGCTGGTCGGCACGGACTCAGTGGGCCGAAGGGCCTGTTTCCGAGCTGTATCTCTAAAGACTGAATGTTAAAGATGACCACAACTGGAATACGATGCTCCAAGTGCGGCCTCGCCAACGTCTGGAGGGGATTGGGAAGGTTTTGAGGAATGGAACTCTTTTCCTATCAAGGTCCCAGGATGGCGGGACTGACATATGATGAAAGAATGGGTCGACTGGGCTTGTATTCACTGAAATTTAGATCAGAGGGGATCTTATAGAAACATATAACATTCTTAAAGGATTGGACAGGCTAGATGCAGGAAAAATGTTCCCCATGTTGGGGGAGTCCAGAACCAGGGGTCACACAGTTTAAGAATGGGACGACAGATGGCACAATGGGCTAAGTGTTCGGCTGGCGACCGGAAGGTAGCCGGTTCGAATCCCGCTTGGAGTGCATACTGTCGTTGTGTCCTTGGGCAAGACACTTCACCCACCTTTGCCTGTGTGTGTCCTTGGGCAAGACGCTTCACCCACCTTTGCCTGTGTGTGTGGATGTAATTATGTGAAGCACTTTGGGGTCAATGCAAGTTGACTAAAAATGTGCTATATAAATAAAGAAAAAAAATAAATAAAGAAAAAAAAAATAAGGGGTCGCCATTTTGGACTGGGATGAGGAAAAACCTTTTCACCCAGAGAGTTGTGAATCTGTGGAATTCTCTGCCACAGAAGGCAGTGGAGGCCAATTCACTGGATGTTTTCAAGAGAGAGATTTAGCTCTTGGGGCTAACGGGATCAAGGGATATGGGGAGAAAGCAGGAACGGGGTACTGATTGTGGATGATCAGCCATGATCATATTGAATGGTGGTGCTGGCTCGAAGGGCTGAATGGCCTACTCCTACACCTATTGTTTATGTTTCTATGTCACTTGCTCTTCCTCTCAATTTAGTTTAGTATATTGTCACGTGTACCGAGGTACAGTGAAAAGCTTTTGTTGCGTGCTAACCAGTCAACAGAAAGACAATACATGATTACAATCGAGCCGTCCACAGTGTACAGACATAGGATAAAGGGAATAACGTTTAGTACAAGATTAAGCCAGTAAACTCCGATCAAAAATAGTCCGAGGGTCTCCAATGAGATAGATAGTAGATCAGGACTGCTCTCTGGTACAGGGTTGCCAACGTTCCCGTATTAGCCGGGACATCCCGTACATTGGGCTAAATTGGTTTGTTCCGTACGGGACTGCCCTTGTCCCGTATTTGACTGCTACTACTCGGGTCGGAGAGCAGGGTCTGGGCCCCGCCTCACCCGTCCCGACGTAGTGCAGCCCATGGAGTGCAGCAGCAGCAACGCCTCGCCCGTGGCCCCGTCGGTCGGCCAGCTGTCCGACCTTCGGACCTTTGCTTACCGCCGACACCACCACCACCACCACCCCTCCTTCTCACGGCCGATCATCGGTTCACGAGTTGGACGGGGCGCCGGGCTTTGCGCGCGGCCCCCCGGGCCAAAACTCCTCAGCTGGCCCGCCGGCTGGGCTTTGTGTGCAGTCCAGCACCCGGGGCCAACTCACCATTCACCCAGCCACGGCCCAGTCGGTCAACAAATTGCCGTGGGGAATTAGTCCCGCATTTTGACCTCTTGCCCCTTATTTGGGAGCGAGGAAGTTGGCGAGCCTATTGTGAGAGGATGGTTCAGTTGCCTGATAACAGCCGGGAAGAAACTGTCCCTGAATCTGGAGGTGTGTGCGTGCGTTTTCACACTTCTGTACCTCTTGCCCGATGGGAGGGGGGGGGGAAGAGGGAGTGACCGGGGGGTGAGACTGGTCCTTGATGATGCTGCTGGCCTTGCCGAGGCAGCGTGAGGTGTAGATGGAGTCGATGGAAGGGAGGTTGGTTGGTTTGTGCGACGGTCTGGGCTGCGTCCACAATTCGCCACTGCCTCTCCTTGGCACCGGCTAACCCCCCTTAGCAACTCAAGCAGCCGCCGGCAGTGTCTGTACCGTGGTTTAACCGGCACTCCTTTGGGATTTCACTCTCCGATTCGGGAGGTGAATTACCCGAACTGGGGGTCGAGTTAGCTCCAGACGAAATCCTTGGCAGCTACTTAAACCGCAGACTGAAAACCGCAGGCTGGTCAATAAAAATGTAATTAAGTCAACAAGGCACCACTGAAACACACAGAGGCAACAGAATATTCACAGTCATTAGTTTCATAATTAAACTCAACGTGATTAAATTTAACGGCCCCAGTCCTCTGGCTCACTGTAGGCTTCAGTTACAACCCCATAGGGCCTTTTAAGACCCCCAGAAAAAAAACTAAATATGTGCACAAAGTCATCCATGCAAAAATTCTGCTGACTCTGCTGTTTGGGGGACGTCAGTATTCAGGAGCCAGAATATTTAGTGCTGTCAACACTCAAGGAGAGTTTGGCTTTAAAATCCATCAGCGGGGGAGGGGGAGTGAGGGGGGGTGGGGGATGGGCAGGGGAACATTTTATAACAAGAGTTACAGAATGATGAGAGAGGATCTTATTGAAACTTACAAGATTGTTAAGGGCTTGGACACGCCAAAGGCAGGAAACATGTTCCCGATGTTGGGGGAGTCCAGAACCAGGAGCCACACAGTTTAAGAATAAGGGGTAAGCCGTTTCGAACGGAGACGAGGAAACACTTTTTCTCACACAGAGAGTTGTAAGTCTGTGGAATTCTCTGCCTCAGAGGCCGATTCTCTGGATGCTTTCAAGAGAGAGCTAGACAGGGCTCTTAAGGATAGCGGAGTCAGGGGATATGGGAGTTGGCATCCAGTGGAGGCCAATTCACTGGATGTTTTCAAGTGAGAGTAGGATTTAGCTCTTATGCCCCTGTCCCACTTAGGAAAGCTGAACGGAAACCTCTGGAGACTTTGCGCCCCACCCAAGGTTTCCGTGCAGTTCCCGGAGGTTTTTTGCCAGTCTCCCTACCTGCTTCCACTACCTGCAACCTCCGGCAACCACCTGCAACCTCCGGGAACCGCACGGAAACCTTGGGTGGGGCGCAAAGTCTCCAGAGGTTTCCGTTCAGGTTTCCTAAGTGGGACAGGGGCAATAGGGCTAACGGAATCAAGGGATATGGGGAGAAGGCAGGGACGGGGTACTGATTGGGGATGATCAGCCATGATCACATTGAATGGCGGTGCTGGCTTGAAGGGCCGAATGGCCTACTCCTGCACCTATTGTCTATAAGATCCCTGGAAACGTCGACTGGGAAAGGTGTCGGACAGAATGTCTAGAGAATCAGGAGTGTCGCTGTGTTTATGACCATTGACTCCATCTGCACTTTTATCTGAGTTTAGTTTAGTTATAGAGTCATAGAGTGATACAGCGAGCACATGGGACCTTCGGCCCAACTTGCCCATGCTGGCCAACAATGTCCCAGCTACACCAGTCCCACCTGCCCGCATTTGGTCCATATCCCTCTAAACCTGTCCTATCCATGTACCTGTCTAACTGTTTCTTACACGTTGGGATAGTACCAGCCTCAACTACCTCCTCCGGCAGCTCGTTCCATACACCCACCACCCTCTGTGTGAAAAAGTTACCCCTCGGATTCCTATTCAATCTTTTCCCCTTCACCTTGAACCTGTGTCCTCTGGTCCTCGATTCCCCTACTCTGGGCAAGAGACTCTGTGCATCTACCCGATCTAGTCCACTCATGATTTTGCACACCTCTAAAAGATCACCCCTCATCCTCCTGCGCTCCAAGGAATAGAGACCCAGCCTACTCAACCTCTCCCTGTAGCTCACACCCTCTAGTCCTGGCAACATCCTCGTAAATCTTTTCTGAACCCTTTCAAGCTTGACAACATCTTTCCTATAACATGGTGCCCAGAACTCAACACAATATTCTAAATGCGGTCTCACCAACGTCTTATACAACAGCAACATGACCTCCCAACTTCTATACTCAATACTCTGACTGATGAAGGCCAAAGTGCCAAAAGCCTTTTTGACCACCTTATCTACCTGCGACTCGACCTTCAAGGAACCATGCACCTGTACTCCTAGTTTAGTCCTTATCTTTATGTCTTCCTCTCATAGAAACATAGAAAAATAGGTGCAGCAGTAGACCAGTCGGCCCTTCGAGCCAGCACCACCATTCAATATGATCATGGCTGATCATCCATAATCAGTACCCCGTTCCTGCCTTCTCCCCATATCCTTTGATTCAGTTAACCCTAAGAGCTAAATCTAACTTTCTTGAAAACATCCAGTGAATCGGCCTCCACTGCCTTCTGTGGCAGAAAATTCCAGAATCAAGAGATATGGGGAGAAGGCAGGAACGGGGTACTGATTGGGGATGATCAGCCATGATCATATTGAATGGCGGTGCTGGCTCGAAGGGCCGAATGGCCTACTGCTGCACTTATTTGCTATGTTTCTATGAGAGCCCGTGGTATCACAGTCCGGATACTAGCGTGGATGGTTGTGTAGAAAGGAATTACAGATGCTGGTATATCTCAAAGATAGTCGCAGAGTGCTGGAGTAACTCAGCGGGTCAGGCAGCATCTGTGGAGAACATGGATAGGTGACGTTTCACAGAGTGCTGGAGTAACTCAGCGGGTCAGGCAGCATCTGTGGAGAACATGGATAGGTGACGTTTCACAGAGTGCTGGAGTAACTCAGCGGGTCAGGCAGCATCTGTGGAGAACATGGATAGGTGACGTTTCACAGAGTGCTGGAGTAACTCAGTGGGTCAGGCAGCATCTGTGGAGAACATGGATAGGTGACGTTTCACAACGTATGGGTCATGGGTGATAGGAGTAGAATTAGGCCATTCGGCCCATCGTCCATTCTGCCATTCATTCATGGCTGATCTATCTCCTCCTCCTAACCCCATTCTCCTGCCTTCTCCCCATAACCTCTGACACCCGTACTAATCAAGAATCCATCTATCTCTGCCTTAAATATATCCACTGACTTGGCCTCCACAGCCGTCTGTGGCAATGAATTCCACAGATTCACCGTCCTCTGACTAAAGAAATTCCTCCTCATCTCCTTCCTGAAAGAACGTCCTTTAATTCTGAGGCTGTGACCTCTGGTCCTAGACTCTCCCACTAGTGTAAACATCCGCTCTATCCAGGCCTTTCACTATTCTGTACGTTTCAACGAGGCTCCCCCTCATCCTAAACTCCAGCGAGTACAGGCCCAGGGCCGACAAACGCTCATCATATGTTAACCCACTCATTCCTGGGATCGTTCTTGTAAACCTCCTCTGGACCCTCTCCAGAGCCGGCACATCCTTCCTCAGATATGGGGCCCAAAATTGCTCACAATATTCCAAATGTGGCCTGACCAGCACCTTATAGAGCATCAGCATTACATCCCTGTTTATGTGTACAAGCCCTCTTGATATGAATGTTAGCATTGAGTTATCTTTCTTTACTACTGATATGTGCTCCGTATCGGTGGGGGCGCTGCAAGCCGGCGCCCTGTCAGCAGCGTGTCCGTTTTCCCCCAACTTTTTTTGTTTTTTTAGTATGTTTTAAAGTATGTTTTTTGTGTTTCTTTGTGTGTCTTGTGTGGGGGGGGGGTGAGGGGGAAACCGCTTCCGATAGCCTCCTCCATGGAGGGGCGACCTTTTCCAGGTCGCCTCCCCCGTGGCCTAACAACGAGGATCGGGCAGCCTTTCCCGGAGACGCGCCCGGGGCTTCAGCGGCGGGCGCAGCGTGGACTCTCGGCGTGGAGCGGGCGAGCCCTCGCTGGGGCTCGCCGGAGGGGAGCGCTCCGTCTCGCTGGCCCGGGGCAGCCGGCAGTCTGCAGAGCTCCAGCTGGAGACCGTGGACGTGGGGGACCCGGGAGAAGAAGGAGCTTCCACCGCCGGCCCGCGGCCAACTCCTACCGCGGACCCGGCGTGGACTTACTATCACCCCTGGAGAGGAGCTTCGACCGCCGGCCCTGCGGTCTGCGGTGCTTCTGGCTGCGGCGGGGGCTTTAAATCTTCGACCGCCGGCCTGCGGCCTACATCAACCTAAAGCCATGGTCTCCGGTGGGGAAGAGCCGATCCTGGACCGACTCTGGACTCTGGTCCTGTCCAAGGGGGGAAATGGAGGAGGTCTGGCCAAATTTTGTGCCTTCCACCACAGTGATGAATGCTGTGGTGGATGTTTGTGTTAAATGTTTATTGTGTATTGTGTGTTCTTTCTCATTGTACCGCTGCTCGCAAGTTCATTTCACTTGCACTTCATGTGCAATGTGATGAATAAAACTGATTGTATTGATTGTATTGTATTGTATATGATGTCTTACAACAGAACAGACAAGATATTGCTAAAAGAAAGTTTTATTTTTTTGGATAAATTTACAATTTGCCGACAACTCTCGCAATACAACAGGCGTTCTTTGGTTACATTTATATTCTGCTGGCAGAGTTTACTTGGAAGTAGAAAAACAAAAAAACTGCAGATGCTGGTTTACACCGAAGATAGACACAGAGTGCTGGAGTAACTCAGCGGGACAGGCAGCATCTCTGGAGAGAAGAGATGGGTGATGCTTCGGGTCGAGGCCCTTCTGCAGACGATAATGGATGATCTCAGGCAAGGACGTTGCCTGATAGGGAGATTGTTGGCGGGGGGGGGGGGGGGGGCCGGTGGTCTGGGGACGGGTCCCGACCCAAAACATCACCCGTCCTTTTACTCCAGAGACGCTGCCTGGCCCGCTGAGATACTCCAGCATGTTGTGTCTGTCTGGAGTTTATTTCAACACAGATTTGTTCTGATAACACGAGTGGTGAGTCTGTGGAATTCTCTGCCTCAGAGGGCGGTGGAGGCCGGTTCTCTGGATGCTTTCAAGAGAGAGCTAGATAGGGCTCTTAAAGATAGCGGAGTCAGGGGATATGGGGAGAAGGCAGGAACGGGGTACTGATTGGGGATGATCAGCCATGATCACATTGAATGGCGGTGCTGGCTCGAAGGGCCGAATGGCCTACTCCTGCACCTATTGTCTATTGTCTAACTCAGAGCTTCCAGCGGGAATGACACTGCCCAGATTTTGGATTTATATTCTATGCATTGCGAGTCCCAGCGGAGATGAGCTGCGAGATCAAGGGCGAGGGTCCACGGGCGGAGGGAAGGGCCAGGAGGGGGTGCAGGGTCGGCCCCCGCACAGGGCCCCTTGGTGGGAGGGTGAGAAGGTCGGGCAGGGCAAGGGCTGCTTTTGCCAGTGGGGAACATGCCAACCTGGTCAGAACATCACTGTGGCTGCAAGCGCGAGAGTGAGTGTGAGTGTGAACTCGAGTGTCAATGTGCCTGTGAGTGTGAGTGTGAACTCGAGTGTCAATGTGCCTGTGAGTGTGAACGTGAGTGTGAGCATGAGCGTGAACGCGAGTGTCAGTGTGCCTGTGAGTGTGAGCACGAGTGTGCGGCAAGTGTAAGTGCGCAGGAGCGTGAGCACGAGTGTGAGTGTGGGAGGGGAGCATCGGGGGTGAGGGAGGGGGTGCCGCACTGTGAGGGGGTGGGGGTGTCGGTGTGGGTGGGGTGGGGGGACACTGCGGTGTGGGGTGGGGGGGGGGACACTGCGGTGTGGGGTGGGGTGGGGGGACACTGCGGTGTGTGGGGGGGGGGGGGTATGAACGTTGATGTGTAATAAACCCCCCACCTCTTACTCCATCTTTGTCGGCCCAGATAGAGGGTGAAGCAAACGATCGGGACGAGTGGTTTCCCCTGAACTACTAGAGGACGGACCACAACATGGACCCTTGTTGGGGCGGGACAGTGGTGCAGCGGGTAGAGCTACTGCCTCACGGCACCGTAGACCTTGTGTGCTGTGTGTGTGTGTGTGTGTGTGTGCGCATGTGTGTGTGCACGTGTGTGTGTGTGTGCACGTGTGTGTGTGTGCGTGCGCATGTGTGTGTGCACGTGTGTGTGTGTGTGCACGTGTGTGTGTGTGCACGTGTGTGTGTGTGTGTGCGCATGTGTGTGTGCACGTGTGTGTGTGTGTGCACGTGTGTGTGTGTGCGTGCGCATGTGTGTGTGCACGTGTGTGTGTGTGTGCACGTGTGTGTGTGTGCACGTGTGTGTGCGTGTGTGCACGTGTGTGTGTGTGTGCGCGTGTGTGTGCACGTGTGTGTGTGTGCGTGGAGTTTGCACGTTCTCCCTGTGACCTGCTGGGTTTACTCCGGGTTCTCCGGTTTCCTCCCACACTCCACAGACGTGCGGGTTTGCAGGTTAATCGGCCCCTCTGTAAATTGACCCCCTGGTGTGTTAGTGAGTGGATGAGAAAGTGTGATAAGTTGAAGCTAGTGTGGACGGGTCAGCATGGAGAGCGTGGGCCGAAGGGCCTGGAGCGGGGGGGGGGGGGGGGGGGGGGGGGGGGAGGGAGGGGTTAGCAGCGGATCTTCCTGACGTTCCTGTGGATACGGCGGAGGTCTCGCTTGCTGCCCTGCCACCGCCTGACCAGGGTGAGGCGCCACTTGCCCTCGGACCACAGCCGCCCCATCAGCATGAAGGATGCGGAGCGATTGCGCAGCTCGTCGCAGCTGCAGCCGCCGCCGCCGCCGCCTCCGATTCCGGCCCCGACCAGCCACAGCTCACCGGGCAACTCCGTCACGGCCGGCCCCAGCAGCGGGCGGCTCCTGCCCTCCAGCGTCACCCTGGCATCACCGTCAACGTACGTGACGCCCTTCACCTTCACCTTCACCACTGCACGGGGTTGGGGGCAGAGAGAGAGAGAGAGGGAGGGAACAAGAGTCACACACTGCGTGGAAACAGGCCCACACCGGCCAACATGTCCCGTCCACACTAGTCCCCCCTTCCCACGTTTGGCCCACACCTCACGTTGGCGGCAAGAACAAGGAGGCAGATTATTATCTGAATGGTTATTCTCTGCCTCAGAGGGCGGTTCTCTGGATGCTTTCAAGAGAGAGCTGGATAGGGCTCTTAAAGATAGCAGAGTCAGGGGATATGGGGAGAAGGCAGGAACAGGGGTACTGATTGGGGATGATCAGCCATGATCATATTGAATGGCGGTGCTGGCTGGAAGGGCCGAATGGCCTACTCCTGCACCTGTTGTCTATTGGTGTCAAGGTGGGAAACGGGGAAGTGCAAAGAATCCTGGGTGTCCTTGTACACCAGTCACTGAAAGTAAGCATGCAGGTACAGCAGGCAGTGAAGAAAGCCAATGGCCTGTCAGCCTTCATTTCGAGAGGATTTGAGTTTAGGAGCAAGGAGGTCCAACTGCAGTTGTACAGGGCCCTGGTGAGACCACACCTGGAGTATTGTGTGCAGTTTTGGTCTCCTAATTGGAGGAAGGACATTCTTGCTATTGAGGGAGTGCAGCGCAGGTTCACCGGGTTAATTCCCGGGATGGCGGGACTGACATCTGATGAAAGAATGGGTCGACTGGGCTTGTATACTCTGGAATTTAGAAGGATGAGAGGGTATCTTGTAGAAAGATATAAAATTCTTAAAGGATTGGACAGGCTAGATGCAGGAAAGATGTTCCCCATGTTGGGGGAGTCCAGAACCAGGGGTCACACAGTTTAAGAATAAGGGGTCGGCCATTAGGGACTGAAATGAGAAAAAACTTTTTCACCCAGAGAGTTGTGAATCTGTGGAATTCTCTGCCACAGAAGGCAGTGGAGGCCAATTCACTGGATGTTTTCAAGAGAGAGTTAGATATAGCTCTTGGGGCTAACGGAATCAAGGGATAAGGGGAGAAAGCAGGAACGGGGTACAAATTCTGGATGATCAGTCATGATCCTGTTGAATGGCGGTGCTGGCTTGAAGGTTTGTGTGATGGTCTGGGCTGCGACCACTCCTTCATTGTCATATGTCCCAAACAGAACTATTTGATTAGTCAGTGTGTCAGGAAGCGGATGTTTCCACCGGTGGGAGAGTCTAGGACCAGAGGGCACGGCCTCATAATTGAAGGACATTCCTTAAGGGAGATGAGGAGGAATTTCTTTAGCCAGAGGGTGGTGAATCTGTGGAATTCTTTGCCACAGACGGCTGTGGAGGCCAAGTCAGTGGATATTTTTATGGCAGAGATAGACGGATTCTTGATCAGTACGGGTGTCAGGGGTTACGGGGAGAAGGCAGGAGAATGGGGTTAGGAGGGAGAGATAGATCAGCCATGATTGAATGGCGGAGTAGTTTCGATGGGCCGAATGGCCTAATTCTGATCCTATGAACGTATGAGCAAAGAAAATCTTACTTGCAGCAGCACAACAGAAAATTGAAACACTCTGTAATTAAAATAACTTTAAAAAAATGCTCCGTATAAATAATTAGGTGCAGTGTTAGAGCTGCTGCCTCACAGCGCCAGAGACACGGGTTGGATTCGGACTACTGCTTGCTGCTGTCTGTACGGAGTTTGCACGTTCTCCCTGTGACTGCGTGGGTTTTGTCCGGGTGCTCCGGATTCCTCCCACACTCCAAAGACGTGCAGGTTTGTACGTAAATTGACTTCAGTAAATTGTCTCTAGTGTGTGTAGAATAGTGTTAGTGGGGTGTGGACTTGGT